>NW_003852413.1:9461121-9461337 GCF_000181295.1 Otolemur garnettii
AGAACAAAGTTTTGGGCAATTAAGTCAACATATCTGGGCTTCTCCAAATAACTGAGTGAATGGCTTAAAGTAAGTCTTTTTAATCTAAGCAAGTATCCCAATCCGGGGATGAGAGAGATGCCTGTGAGGACAGTGGAGATACGTTTAACCTCCTGGGAGTTTTCTAAAATGCACGTGGAGTAAGTTCATCTGGGGATCTCTGGGTGCAGAGGGAAC
>NW_003852413.1:9461455-9465420 GCF_000181295.1 Otolemur garnettii
GGGGGTTTAATAATTTTTGACCACATTTTATAGACCCTTTCCTGCAATTAATGCTAAATAAAGTCAACATCTTCTCCACCTGCCGGGGTGTTTAGGGCTTCCACTGAGCATGGCCCACTCTCCTTCGGTATCCAAGGCTATCGTAGTTTTTGGTGAACTCGTGCCTTTTTCATTTCTTTTCCCCTGATAATCTCCAAGACTAGCACATGTGCCATCGGTAGTAGAGATGGTCTCTTGAAAGAGTGACACTAATTGAGTTGAGTCCCACTAGTCTCACGCCTGGGATCACCAGGCCGCCTCTGCAAAGCTGCCACATCAGTGCATTTTTCTCCCGTAAGAATTAGGTCAACTATTTCTCTCATTTTACTTTTAAAGAAAATAAATTAATGTCACCGGGTGGGGGTGGGAATGCAGAAATGTTGGTCAAAGGGTGCAGAGTTCCACTTAGACTTGAACAAATCAGCTCTGGGAATCGGTTGCTCAACCTGATAACTACAGCTAATAATACGGTGTCGTGTCCTTGAACTTTGCCGAGAGAGGAAACTCCAAACGTTCTCACCACATACACAGAAGGGTCTCTGAAGTGACGGATATATTAATTAGCTTACAGTGCCTACATAAAGCAAAACCTATCATTGCATATCATAAGCAGATACAATTTTGACTTCCAGTTGCATCTTAATAAAGCTGGGAACACATTTTTTTAAATTAATGTGATTGGCTGTTCCTACACAGACATCATTATTCTCTAATTCTCTCTCTTCACTTTCTTAGGTGGAGTCTTTGTAAGTATTTAGACTTTATATTTGGAGTCCCTCCATTCTTTAATCTGTAGTTTTTTTTAAAGACTACGATTTTCTGACTACCCTTATATAAATTGTAGCCATTTTGTCACACGAATGTCTTATTTCAAACATTACTTGACAATGACTTGAGGGCTCTGGTCCAAGATCGTATAAAAAAATGAATACTGGGGAGGATCATAAAACATACACCTTCAGTCCTGACAAAGGCATGCCATCCCTTGTTTAGTCTTTGTGTCTCCTGCACCATGTTGGGTTGTTTAGGTGCAAAATATCATTTTGCATAATGAAGGTTACACAACCGAGATTCAACCACTGTTGTCCTAAATTGTGTGAGTGTGAGTGCGTGTGTGTGTTTTGGAGGGAGGGAATTGAGAGTATTAGCTACAAAAACCATTAGCAATTCCTCGTCGATCCCAATCAGCCTCAACATTTTTCAAAATCTCGCCTAGACTCTTGCACTATTTTAGTTTGCACCGAGGCGATGAATTCACACAGAGGGCTGTTTATTTAATTGTTGCAACAGTATATAAAGCCGAGACACTGTCTAATCTCCTATTCTTGAGTTTTTAAAGCCCAAATGGTGAATGGCAAGCAAGGCCGCTAGTTTTATAGCTTCATGAATTAGTTCAGCTGAAAAATATTTTGCCCGTTTTCATTTGGGAGACTTTGGGGGCCGGGAGGCGGGGGAGGGGCCGCAGAGGATTTGTTAGCCAGCACTAATCGGTTCTTGGCCTCTAGCAATTCTCTGTGGCTGAATAAAGGGAAGAGATAATTATTCTCCTTAATCACTGCATCAATGAGCGCATTTAGAACCCTCTCCTTAAAGGCTGACCAGATTTCCCAGAGAATATTCTCAACCTTTCACTGATCTGATTTTGCAATGAATGAATATTCTGAAAATATCTGCTAGCAGAGCCTTTCTTGTTTGCCTGGGATTCTGAGAGACAAGGAACCTCCAGTGGCTTCAGATGGGTGACCTTTCTTCTATCTGTCACCAGGCTGTTAATGAGAGAGTGGGTTTTTACATCTTTGCAACTTGGTGCCATGGCCGAAATCCCCAAGGAAAAGGAGCCAGAAGCTAATTGCCTTTTCTTCCTTCTCTCTCTCTCTTTCTCCCTTCCAGCCTCCTGCCCTTTGCTGTGATGTCATTTTCATCTGAAGTTGGGGATTTTTGACTTTAGGAATGGATGAATGACGGAGAAGGGAAACAGAGGGGAGAGGAAGATGCACATAGGCCTCCGTGGTTTCCATTTTGCCAAAAGGACTTCAGAGTCTTTGCAGGCTTACGAAAATATATGCAAAGAAAATGTGTGGTTTTGCAAGTTTATTCTTCTGTCTTTGATCTATCAATACAGAAAGGTCAATGTCTTGGGGTAATGTAGAAATCGAACTGAATTTTCATGTGATTCTTATTCTGGAGCTCACGTTTGTCAACAGAGCTTGAAAATACACTAGGCTCCCTACAATTCCCGTTCTGCTCGATGCCTTCTTCCCCAGTCCCGCCTGTCCACTAACCATACCTGCTCCCTGAAGCCTTCCTGAGTATCCCTCCACCATAGGTGACCCACTCTCCTGTATCTTGAGGTGAGTTTGCTGGGCCCAAAGTTTATCCTACCTTATTAATTTTTGTAAAGAAGTCCATTTTTCTTTTTTCTTCTCATTTTTTTAGGCAGAGTCTCATTTTGTCTCCCTCAGTAGAGTGCTGTAGCATCATAGCTCACAACAACCTCAGACTCTTAGGCTCAAGCAATTCTCTTCCCTCCGACTCCCGAGCAACTGGGTCTACAGGCCCCTGCCACAACACCTGGTTATTTTTAGAGACAGGGTCTCTCTCTAGCTCAGGCTGGTCTCCAACTCCTGAACTCAGGTGATCTGCCCACCTTGGCCTCCCAGAGTGCTAAGATGACAGGTGTGAGCCACTGTGCCTGACCCTAGTTTTTCTGATAATAAACTATATTTTATATATTTGCTTCTAGAAAAACTAGAGCATTCCTGCAAGTATAAGAAATAAAATAGAACAAAAAATATTAAAAACTCCCCCTGTGTTGCCCAGATGAAAGGTGTACATAGAAGATATTAGTGATGCTTCAAATATAAAGGCTTGGAAAACTGATCAAAGTTGAATCCTAGGTCTACTGTGTGGCTACAGCCAAGTAGACCTAGGATTCAACTTGGCCCCTCAGTAATACCCTTGGCCCTTCTGTGCTAATTTTTCCAATAGTAGGTTGGGGATAGTAATATTGCCTAGTCTGTAGTTCATTATGAAGTTAAATGTGTTGATGGAAAAGAAGCCATACTCTGTAAAATAGTTTAAAGATGTTTACTCTGAGCCACATTTCAGAACCAGGACCCAGAGCTATACCCAAGAAACCTTCCATAAGCAGATTTGCAGTGGTGGGGTTACAGTTTGATTTTATATATTTCAGGGAGAAAGGAATTACAGGTAAAGTTGTAAATCAATAGAGCATATTGATTTGATTTGGTCCCCAAAGTTGGGACATCTCAAAGTAGAGGGCTCACAGGTTACAAAGGGGTTTAAAGGTTCTTCACTGGACAATTGGCTGAAAGAGTTAGGCTTTGTCTAATAGACCAGAAGGCAGCAAAAGGAAGGCTTGAGTTAAGAAAGGGTCTGTTAATCAGAGACAAACCAGGGGACATACCCCAGACATACCCAAGAGTGGTTTGTTGTGTATATGGAGGCCCTGCAGGTAGGTCTTACATAGCCTTAGGCCTGTTAGTGAGTCACAAAGGATGTCTCTAAGAAGGAGAGGGGCCTGATGGGGCAGGTCTGATCTCCTTTCTCATGGCTAGCTGCTCAGGTTTACAGAGCTCCAAGAGGTGGGGTCCAGTCAATCAGTTGCTAGGACTGGAGGAGCTTTAAGATTTCACTTTAGTTCACAATAAGTTAGTCTATATGTAAAAATTTGAAAACATTGCCTGCCACATCATATCATAAGCCCTATACATGTGCAAGCATTATCATGAAGATGATCCTGGTAATTATCATTAATAAACATGTGAAATGGCCATCTCTTCCAGGCCCTCCCTCTGCATGGGTTGTCAGAACTCTTGAAGATGTGGTGTATAGTATTTTACTGAATAAATCTGATGCACTCACATCATTCCTGCCTTAATCTTTCACCCCAATTTCTCATTTTG
>NW_003852413.1:9465800-9466158 GCF_000181295.1 Otolemur garnettii
CCTTTAGAGGGGGAAAAGGGAAAAAGTTGCATTTTCTGTTTCATGTTGTATCTTGTATCATTTAGAGTAGAATACAAAGGCAGAAAAGTGTCCTGATACCCATTAGGCTTCATCTAAAGTTCTGTTAGGACTTCAGTTTCCCTCACAGCCTTGATAGTAAGATTTCTTGTCCAGATATACATACAGGATATATAAATTCTACAGTTATTTGAAAAGGGACTTCTATTTTATTTCACTCAACTTCTTTTTATAAAGAAGACAGGTGGGCTCGGCACCTATAGCTCAACCGGCTAAGGCGCCAGCCACGTACACCTAAGGTGGCGGGTTCGAATCCCCAGCCCGGGCCTGCCAAACAACA
>NW_003852413.1:9466308-9488910 GCF_000181295.1 Otolemur garnettii
AAAAAAAAAAAGAAGAAGAAGACAGGTGGAGAGAGTGTGTCACTTGTTTGGTTAGTGAGGAACTTACAGCAGAGCTAGAGCTGGGCTATCCCTACTTTAATCTGCTCTTCTTTCAAATATTGATTTGATAGCGTCCCCGTGCCTTTGATTTGGGTCCTGTGGTAGCACTTCTAGAATATTCCTAGAGATTGTGTAAGTAAACTTATTAGTAAGGTGAAAAGAAATTTTGCGAGTGGGGGAGGGGTACTGACGATGCCACCTGCTTTCAGAACATATTTCTCTTCAGTTCCCACATCAACACCACAGCTGTCGAAGTTGTGTACCAAACATGCCTTGCGAATCTGTTCCTGAGAGTGAGAAGGGAGAAGCAATCCAAGGGTCTGTCAGGAGAGACAAACTGAAATGCATCCTGGTACGTCCATAAATATAACAGAATGGGTCTGCATTAAAAAGGAAAATACGCCTCTACACTCACTAACGCAAAGACTAAAATATTGACTGTGCATTTGTAATGTTTAGATACTGAGACCCGTACAGAGAACGTTTTAATTTAAGGTTCAGAACCATCCCCGACATGGGTTGTATTTTCACTGGGGCTGAAACCATTGGGGAGTTTTCTCAATCAACTTGAACGTTCCTATCCAGAACCGTTATGCTGACTGACATGGAAACAAGTCTAGGAAAGATTGCCGTGAAAAGCCATACAAAGCCAGAAGCACAGCTGTTTTTACCATGCTCCTGTGCTGTGCTCATTTACACGTGGTATTTGCGTGTGTGTGTGTGTGTGTGTGTGTGTGTATTCCACTGTGTACACTATTTATTTATTTATTTACTTATTTATTGAGTAAGTGAGCCAGACAGAGTCTCAAGCTGTCGCCCTGGGTAGAGCGCAGTGGCATCATGGCTCGCAGCAACCTCTAACTCTTGGGCTCAAGCAATCCTCTTGCCTCAGTTTTTCTATTTTTAGTGGACATAGGGTCTCACTTTTCACTCAGGCTGGTCTCCAACCCATGAGCTCAAGCTGTCCACCCACCTCAGCCTCCCAGAGTGCTAGGATTACAGGCATGAGCCACTGCACCCAGCCTCACTGTGTGAATAATTTAAAGGTTTTTAGAAGTGTAATATGAACATCAACATTATTAACCTATGTTCCGGCAGTGAGCTTACGAGTGGTTTCTCATTTTATATATTTCCTACAGCAAGAAATTGTTTTATTGTCATACATGTATGTATGTAGGTACCTACATACTTTTGAAGTTAAAATGTTATACAGAATAATATTAAAAGCAGCCAAGAAGCTGCCTGTTAGAAAGAGAAGCCCCCAACAAATGAATTAGTAAGACCAATCCCTTAAAGAGCATCCTAAAAACTTGATTTCCCGAACTCAACTTACATTTTCTTTTCTGGTCATCAAAGCAGCCTGTGGGGACAAACACAGGCTTCTGATGCCCTTCAGATGCCATCAGCCAGCCCCTCTTATGTGGTGCAGAGACAGGCGTGTCCCATGGGTGCGAGACATGTCGCCTGAAGACCTAGCTCCCCGTGATTCTCTTTATGACCCTGGTTCAACCTGCCTTGATTTTCCACAGGGAAGCTGAAGTGGAAATTACTCTTTTGGAAAGGGATTTTCAAAGCAGAGACTTCACTCAACCTCGGCAAATCATTAACTTTTCATCCTCTTATAAAACTGAGACTGTGGCTGGTTCAAAGCCCAGGACCCTGGGCTTTAATTGAATTAACTCGGTTTTCCATCCTTGGGAAGGATCATTCCAAACCATATCATTTAGCCAGGGCTGCCCTTCCTGGCGAGAACACAGGCACCCATTGAGAGGAGGATGGCCGAGTCAGGACTGTGGCACGCAAGTTGGGGCCTGAGTGGAAAAATGGGACACTCTCCGAAGGGGACAAAACACTTTCTGTTTCCTACACTTTTAAGTCCAGCATGACTGTGTCTCTGCACCACTGTGTGTTCGCCAAAGCAAAGAGAGCGGTCAGCCCACTCGGCTCAGCAGCCATCGGGCTCCCCTGGCTCGTTCTGACTTCGTGTTCCTGCATCTATTACCTTCCTCCCCTGGAAGGAGGCCTTCTCCTTCTCTTCTCAACACCCGGCCTTCCCATTACCTCCTTTCAGACCTAACTTGCTACTTACAGCTCAGCAAAACCTCCTCCTAGCAAGAGCTTCACTGATTTCAGCTTCTCTCAGGCCACCCTCCCCCCTTACACAGCCATTGCTGTCCCTCTTCTGGTGAAATAAACATCCTCCAGCAACCTCACATAAAAAGTCGGTGGGATCATGCCTATGGTTTATCCTATAAGGGTACATGTGACTCTCCCTAAATGTAGAACAGAGATGTCTTAACACAATAACTAAGAAAATGACATGAGGTCTATGTTAACTAGTTGCATGAAAGTCTTTCAAATTGTCTATAGCAATAGCACTCTGTACCCCATGATAGCATTCATGTACACAGATAGGATTTAATTTTTTTAAAAAGTTGCTAAATGAATAGTGCTTGGAGTCCTTTGCAAAACTGAGACAAGTGGATTAGTGACATTCTTCTGTTGTTTGACTGTCTGTCAAACCACTGAGTGTGCAGAGGAGCTACAATTAGAATGATAAGAATTATGACAAAGGTCTGATAACTAGAAAGCCCAAGATTTTGAGGTGGCTGTGAATGGTGATGCCACAGTACTCTACTGAGGGTGACATAGTGAGATTCTGTCTCAAAAAAAAAAAAAAAAAAAAAGAAAGAAAAGAAAAGAAAGAAAAAGAAAAAGAAATAAAGTCATGAGAGGAAGAATTCATGAGACAAAGAGCTCCTCACGGAACTGGAAGTCTGCTGAGGGTAGGCGGCTCTCCCCCTTCGTGAGTTCTTCCAATGAGTTTTTGCACGTTGCTATGCATGACTCAGGGTTCCGTGCATATTTGACGGATGACGCATTGTCAGGCAAACAAGAAGAGGACGTCTCCCATGCCTGAAAGCTGGCACGATTTTGATACAAAAATACGCTTTGAAATAATTTTAAATTCTTGAAAGCTAAATTATAAAGCAGTAGAGAGTGTTTTTCTTTTCTTTCAAAATATTTCTGGTCTCCTATTGAGAGGCTTTCGCTTTTGAGGGTAATCTCTTAAAGACCACTAACATCTACCCAACCACAGAACATTTCGGCATGCTGAACCTTAGAATTAGGGATCCGCTGAAGGAAATGTAGAATTAAAAGCTCAAATTGAAGCTGACACTTGGGCTTCATCTCCTAGACGGTGCAGGGAAAAGTCTCTCTGTGTGGGATAGGAGATGTAATTTGCGAGTGGAAGACAGTGGAGGAGGCCCCTGGGTTTATTTTATTTGGATTGTAGGTCCGTAATGTTGTCGCTGATCTGAATGGTTCCCTGGCAGTGGTGGCTAATGCTGTCCGTCTCTGCGAACCCCATTTTGGTATATGAAGTCTTTGGAGGTCATTCTCTGGTTTGTACCAATCTAATCAGAGGCGATGCTTCTGAGTTAATGAGTGGTGGTCAAGTTCTGTCTGAAAGCAGACCGCCTTCCTTGAGCAGGGCGAGTTAACATCTGGAAACTCCTGCAGGCTCTCAGACAATCAGGTCACTTTCCTTTGCTCTCTGCCTCCCATTCGTTTCCTTCCCAGCTACTGTCCCTCCCCTTCTGAAGGTCAGTCTCCGACTGTTACTCTGAGTTAACATGGTTACTTCCAGCGCAGCTCCCTAAAAACTGCATTTTGCCAGCCTTTATTCCCCTCACCGCCCCAATTTTCTTGAGCCATTCGGTCAATTAGTTTTAAGACAAAGCACGTGAAAATACTAAAAGTGTGTTGGAGACAGAAACCTGAAGCTTCATAGAGAGAAAAGGGATGTTTAAAGGAGACGGCACCCTGCGTAGAAATCGGATCCCTGAGCATGGTGGGGGGCCTGCCACGTCGGGAGCTGTTCATCACCTTTATTAGGAACAGAAAGGGGAGTTGCGGAATAGTTAGATCTTTATGATTCCATTCCTTCTGATTCTACTTTAGACAGGAAAATGATGAAAATAGGTTCTCTTGTTACTGGCCATATCTGAAACTTAGTGAGGCTGGTAAAATATTGAAAAAGCAGGCAGGGAAGCTGATTCTGTTCTCAGCGTAAGCCCACCCTGCCAACCTGCATAACTTTGCTGAATGAAGCAGGTGGGTGAAGAGGAAGTCTGCACCACTTGTTAAGACTGCCGAAAGGGAGACTAAGGACCACAATGGTGATGTTGTAATAATAGCAGCCCTACATGGAGTCCTTTTAATTTTTATTTATTTATTTATTTATTTATTCATTTAGTTATATTTTGAGACAAGGAGTCCTCACTTTCCTGCCCTCAGTAGGGTGCCATGGCATCAGCCTAGCTCACAGTAACCTCAAACTCTTGGGCTCAAGCCATCCTCTTGCCTCAGCCTCCTGAGCAGCTTGGACTACAGGTTCCCACCACAACGCCCAGCTATTTTTAGACACTGGGTCTTGCTCTTGTTCAGGCTGATCTCAAACTCCTGAACTCAAGTGATTCACCTGCCTAGGCGTCCCAAAGTCTCAGCTAGGATGACAGCCGTGAGCCACCACCCCTGGCCCACAGAGTCTTTAAATGTACCAATATCTTTCATTTGCTTTATCTCATTAAGTCCAGACAGCAACCTCATACAAAAGGTTCTGTTGTTACCCCGATTTTGTCTATAAGACAAAAAGTTACATTTCTAAATAAGAGTCTGCATTCATAGCTGACTCTAGAGCTTATGTTATTATCCAGAAGAAAATTTAGGGAGCCCATAGCAACATCACTTCTCACTTTTTGTGTCAAATTCTTCTTATTCTTTTTCTTTGCTGCGTGTACTTTTTTCACCGGAACGGGATTCCTTTCCTCAGTAATGAATTTGTTCTGACCTAAGATGAGAAGTGTTGGGAGTAGGTGATGGCTCAGGCAGGTCTTCCCATGAGCGAGAGTGGAAATGCAAATTCCAGAAAAAAGTCTTGCCCAGGGAGAGCTGGACATGGCTGTTCGCGTGCTCTTCCTAAACTTGATGACACTCGGAGGATTTCCATCCTCTGCCTTCTGATTCCCTGGGAGAAACTCTGCCTTTGGACACATTTCTCCCCCTCCTAGTTAGCTACTACCCCATCAATCTGAGATCAGCATTATTAAAGCTGGAAGATATTCCTTATTTTTCCCTTAAGGCAAATTGTAACTGGAACAAACACCCGGTCTGGCCTAACTTCCTAGTAGAGTGCTGTTGTGGCCTTAAGAACGGCAGTCGCGGAAGCTTGGGTTCAAATTTTCATTTCCGTAATTCTCTAGTGACATCTTCTCTTTGTCTTGGTTTATTAGTGGGTCCACAAAGTAGAGGTCATAGTAACTACTTCAGAGAGTCCCTTGGAATGTCACTGTGAAATTTCCTTGCCTATCATAGGCACTCCGTGGACGATGCATGCTATTACCGTTATTATTATAATTGTTATTAATACTATTTTCAGACAAAGTTATGGGTACCACGTGGAACCACGTGATGGTGTGAAGGGCCTTTAACCAAGCTGGCCAATCTGAAGCATGAGCTTTGTTCAGGAATAAGAATGATTAGCCATCACTGATGAGTGCGTCATTTCCCACGCGAGAGGCAACCCTGAATAATCTGCCTGGCTGCTGTGCAGACTGAAACGCCACGCTCTATATAACAAATGCATCTTTTTAGACCAATGGTAAATGACCCAAGCCCTTCCCAAGCCCTGATTCTAAGTCAATAAAATAACTGCTGTTCTGCCCTCGCTAATCCTCGGCATGCGCCCAAATTTAACTTTTCCCTGGATTTTTATTTTCGGAGGTTGATTATTTTCAGCAGATGGATGGGGTGTCTGTGGCAAGGCATTGCTCATTGTACCCACAGCTCATATTTCTTTAGATAAATATACCACATGCTGTAATCCAGGATTCCAGTGGGCATCCCATCCGAGGAGAAGCTTTGAGGCTAGAAGTCAATCAACTCCAAGGGCGGGAGAGTCACAGACCCAGGATTTTGTGATGTGAATGAGGGTCTTGCTGGGAGACTTCTTTGTTTATTTACTCAGACATGAGACATAAGGAGAATTAGGCTACTCACTTAGCTACATGTCTACTCTCAGATATCACTGACCCTGGATAGCAATAATCTTTAGAGAGCAAGAAAGCATACATTCACTTTCTAAGTAGTCACAGACGGATAATGGAAAGAGGGTAAATTATAAGTGCAAATATTTTTTATCTAGGAAATTTGCTTTATATGACACACATGTTTCAAATGTTCTAGTTTTGATGTCTTTTCCCAAGTAGTATGGGGCTTTTCATAAGAAAAAGCTATGTTGTCTCCATGTCATTCTTTGGCTAATGTAGGATCCTCAAAAGTGCACGGTGATTAAGCTTGTTGGTTTAAGTGGTCCCATTCTCTTTGTTATCACTGTGGAGAGAGAGAGAAAAGGGTGATGTGGGCGAGCAATTGTGTGTGTGCAAGCGCCCGGGTGTGTGCAGCAGGGCTGCAGAGAGCTATGAATTGGGGAGAAGTCAGCAGGTGCTTCAGATAGTTAAAACAAAGGCATGGGGCTGGTTCACTACACATAAATGCCACTCAAACTTAGTGTTCTTGGTGTGTAAAGATCTCCAACAAATCCATGAATAATACTCCAGGGAATAGGAATATGGACAAAGAGAATGAACAGTTCACAAAAGGAAAAGTACAAATGGCCAATACACATGTGAAAAATGCTTGATCTTAATAACAATGAAAGAAATTCATAATCACACCATGTTCGGTTTTCCTCTATCATTGCTGATTTTTCAATCAGTTTTTACAAACAGTAGCTTTAAGTTTGGGGTGGCTGTAACATGACAGCCAGTGACCTCTTCTTAAAGCTATTATGGCTTAAGGATACATTTTATGATCTGGTAGTTCTCTACCCCGGATTTTTGTATCTGTTTTCCAAGAGTTGACTGGTTATTTTTGCATATTTTCCCCTAGATAAATTTTAGAATCACTCTTTCAAATTTCAAAGTGTACCTTAGGTGTTTGGATTGGCGCACATCAATCATATAGATTAATTATAAATTAATTAAGAGAGAAATAACCCATTTCCAATATTGTCTTCCATCTTCAAAGTTATGTTGCTTCTTTAGCCATTGCTTGGTCCTCCAGGTCCTCACGTCATCCAGGGCTTTCAGCAGATGACGGGAAAGTCACGTGTCTGTGACTCTCCCGCCCTTGGAGTTGATTGACTTCTAGCCTCAAAGCTTCTCCTCGGATGGGATGCCCACTGGAATCCGGGGTTACAGCATGTGGTATATTTATCTAAAGAAATATGAGCTGTGAGTACAATAAGCAACGCCTTGCCACAGACACCCCATCCATCTGCTGAAAGGGCTGTAGATGGAGCCCTTGTGGTCTAACACACCTTAGTAAATATGTAACTGTCAAATAAATGAATTAATTTACAAATGAAGGAATGATCCAAGTAACAACAGTGGGAACACAAAGCAGGTTTGTCTCTGGTTTCTGCTGGACTCAGGCCCTGCTGTCCTTAGGGGTCCACTGTGTTCCTTCTGTTTTTGTCTATGTCAGTTTGCCTTACTGCCCTGGGCCTGGGTATGTGCTGTTGCCTTTCACAGAAGCACCACCCCCTACTCCCTCCCCCTGTAGCCAACTTCATCTATGTCCTGCCCGACTCAGGCCTCAGCACAGAGTTACCGCTTTCAGAAAGCCTCGGTAGAGCCTACCCTGAAACTGAATTTAGTGCTCACCCCATCATATCACGAGTATTTCCTCCATGATCAAACAAGCATGCCCCTTCCTTCCCTTTTTAAAAATACAACTGGGCACGGTGGCTAAGTGGCACGGCCCTGTCAAATACTATCAGGGTAACTTTGGGGGAGACATCTCAGTTTTGCCATATAGAGGGGTACAACAGAAGTCATGAAAGTCCCTTCCACAAAGGGTCATTGTGAGGCTCAAATACTCTACTGTGCATGAAGCATCTAGAACAATACTTGGCATGTAAGACTAAGATGTGCCATTTGTCCTTATTGCTCACGTAAGCTATGTTTGTACCAGCGGTCCCATCACAAGGCACCAAAACATAGTCCATTTTATTTCTTGTTTTAGCCCAAGTGCCAAAGCATTGCTAGATATAGTTCAAGTGCTCTGTATATAGTACTAGATACAGATACAGATATATAATATTTTGAGACAGAGTCTCACTCTGTCACCCTGGCAGAGTGCCATGGCATCATCATAGCTCACAGCAATCTCAAACCATCGGGCTCGGGTGATCCTGTTGCCTCAGCCTCCTGAGTTGCTGGAACTATACAGTCAGCCCCTGCAATGCCGAGCTAGTTTTTCTATTATTTTTAGTAGAGATGGAGTCTTGCTCTTGTCAGGCTAGTCTCCAACTCCTGAGCTCAAGTGATCTACCTGCCTTGGCCTCTCAGGGTGCTGGGATTATAGGTATGAGCCACCCCACCTGGCATAAGTATTTGTTGTGCTAACAACGTGGTATATTAGCCTCATGGTGGCTCCATTCCGCTTTAACGGCAATGCTTTCTTTATTTAATAGATAATTTCTTTATTTGACTATCCTCATAGAAAGTTATACTGTATTCTTGTAATTTGTCTATTCTCCGCATGGAGGTTGGGTTGGGTTTTTGTTTGTTTGTTTTCTTTCCTGGTGCTTTTCTGGATCCCAGCTCTTCACAGGCAAAGCTGTCTTGTGAGCTGCTGAGGAGGCAGTGAGCCCTCTACTAGGAGAGGCATTTAAGCACCTGATAAAAGCTCGGCCTGGATAACCTTTCCAAGTCTGCAGTTTGTGACTATCCTAAGAGCCCTCAGAGCACTGAATGAGGGCAGTCAAACGAGAAACAGCGAGTCTAACCACATACAGCCTATATTAGGTAAAATACATTTTGCATGTGTTTAAAGATGATTCTTATTATGGTAAATAAAACCTTGCCATTTTCGTGATCCTCGGGGGGAGATTCTGTGCTATCAGGTGTTGGAAGTGCGCTTAAACCCACTTTGCAATTGTTTGGTGCCATACCACATATTTTACCGGTCATTTAACTCGGTGGATTTTTAATAATACAAATATATTATATAAAGTGACCCTGCAATTTAAACAAGGGCACATAATATTTTACTAACATCAAATCTGGAAAGGAGAAAGTGCGTTTACTTTTTTCCATGCTACCCACACACAAAAAATAAAGACTCTGAAAAGAGCTCTGGACAAGAAATCAGGAAGCTTGAGTTCGGGTCTCCGTCCTTCTGGATAAGATGGGTTGATGGCTTTAATACCTGCATTTGGAAATTCAAAGTGCAAAGTAGTATTAGCCGTCGCCAGCAGCTGGGCCCCTCTGGTTCAACATCGTTCCTAGTAAACCGATGATGCCTCAAGCGGCTATTAAAATATTCCCCACTCTAGCAGGGGAGACCCAAGCTGGAAGGAGCATTGTGACTTGGGCTGGCTGTGCAGATGAGTTCAGAGCCTGGGAGAAAACAGGATGTGGGCTCCTGAGAATGGCAATAAAGACGGCAGGCATGTGCCTCCAGCTTCTGCCTCTGTCACCGCCTGTCCTTTCACCGTGACATAAGCAGAGAGAATTCTTCCCATCTGTGGCAGAAATGTGGCCATGGTTCCTCCTCCATGGCTTTATGGTAGATGCCTCGTTTTGACTTACTGTTCTGGAAATTTCGTCTACTCTCTGTTGTTGATTCTGTTTTCTCAAAAGAACACAGCATCCTATCTACTTAGAGAGAGAGAAAAATGTTCTTTTAGAACAAGACAAACATGAAAAATCCGAGGAATCAATCAACCTCCACCACTCTTCACACTCGGCTGCTTCTTCGTGTCACTTTGGTTAGATTTCAAGTGTGCCATGGGAAATAAGAGTTTTGCAAGAGGAGGCCCCTCTGCCCTACGCTCTGGGGACATCTCATTTCATTTCCTAGTACTTGACACAATTAGGAGGCTCCTTTGCTGAATGACAGTTCTCACCTCCTAGATATAAAATTTGTAAAAACAACATGCATGCCTGTCCTCTTTGCCAGCTTCTTCTGCAGCCCCCCTGCAGCCAGGGGAATATTTTAATAGCCCCTTGAAGCACCATCCGTTTACTAGGAATGATATTGAGCTCAGAGCAGGAGGCACCCAGGAAATGTGTGGCTCAGATATCTACTCTGGTTTCTGTTTTATTTCAGCACACAGTTGCTCTGCGTTCAATGGAGTTGTGTGCATGGGATGGAACGGTTTGCTTAACAAGTCACTCAGCTCTGATCAAGTTCACAGCTGCCTCCCTGACTTATGATTATTAAGTGCCAATACTTTAGGACTTTCTGCTTTGTAATTTCTCTGCTAATGTGGGTCAAGAAAATTTTATAACTTTTGTATAACCACATGCACTGAAGAAAAAGAATGCACCACACCTAACATTTACATCCTCTGGAAATGCAGGAGGCCTCACTGCTGTTGTCTCCTCAGTTCTTCAGAGTCTCCTAAGGAATTGAAAAGGATTTGGGGTTCCATTTGAATCGAGAGAGTTTCCAGGGTTCTTCTAGCCTTCTTAAGTTTGACTTAATGGACTACATACATGTAGCTGTGTTTGATCTCAGATATGAATCATTCATTAGGTAAGTGGCTTAAAGTGTCTGGATCTTAGGCACGCATATTGCAGGGTGAAGGGATCGGGATTGGGGTAGCAATATTTTGATGATGATGGGTAGAGATGCATCACCCATTTTTTGTTTTCTTCTTGAGACAGTCTCACTTTGTTGGCTCAGGCCAGAGTGCGGTGGCTTTAGCCTAGCTCACAGCAACCTCAAACGCCTGGCTCCAGTGATCCTCCTGCTTCAGCCACATGAGAAGCTGGGACTACAGGTGCATGCCATAACACCCACCTAATTTTTCTATTTTGGGGAGAGACAGGGTTTCATTTGTGCTCAGGCTTGTCTCAAACTCCTGGGCGCAAGGGATCCTGCTGCCTCAGACTCCCAGAGTGCTGGGGTGACAAATGTGAGCCCCTGCGCCCCAGGGAGTCTCCTCTTCTCCTGAACCATGACGTGCTTTCAGTTTTTTCTTTTCCCACCTCCAGCTCCTCCGCCTGCCCCTTCCCCTTCCTTCCTACCTACTCCTTCCCTTTTTTTTACTTTTCTCCCCCTCTCCCCTCTACCCATTTGTCATTTTCCGGCTGGGTAGGACACATATCAGGTAATAGCCCAAACATTTTCTGAAATGCTCTACTATTCAGAGACGTGACCAAACCGATTTTGGTCATTTTTTTTTTTTTTTTTTTTTTTGATCAGGATAGAAGAGGTTCACTTTCCAAAAGCAGAAGGCATGAACGGGGCAAAGCTGTGTGCCATTCTCCTAGCCCCTTACTCAAATAGCCAGGCACAGGCAGTTAGATCTTTCTTCTTCTCTTTTTCTTTGTTCATTCAAGGGGCTGCAATCACCATGCTAAACTAATTATATCATTTCCTCATTTATTTGGAATGTGCATTTGTGGAGCTATACATGTATACATATCTACCTATACTTGTAAGGAAAATGAAGTCAATAGTTACCCATTTTTTTCTTTAAGTCAAATAATTCCAAATGCAGCAGACCTTTTCTAAATGCCTACGAACCTGAGAAGGGTGGATTTGCATGCTCCAAGGATCTGATTTTAGAGCTGGCTTACTTCCCTCACTTTACCTCCATCTCGAGGCTCGGATCCTACCTGATAAGGCACTTGGGCAATTGGTTCTGGTTTCAACTTCAGTCTTGCAGCCCACTCCATTTGCGCAGGGTTTGATTTGTTGTTGTTGTTGTTAGGCATTACGGTCTTAGCTACTTCCAATTTCCACGATGAGATTTTTGTTTTCCAGGTTTGCTGTCCTTCTTTCTCTGTGATCCACAGCTTGATAAGGGAAAGTCATCCTGAAATAGGAATTGCTTTGTCCCCCTTGGCAAGTACACTAATTAAGACCAAAGAGGACTTGCCAGGAATCATTTGATCACAAGATCTTAAGGCACCTCTGGACGTAACTATTGTCTCCACTTGGTCTGGCCTGAAGCGTTCCTTTGAAATTCTTTTTAAGCACCAAGATGGGAATAGTCCAAACGAGGATACAACTGGCCTAAAAGGAGGTTCTCTGGGTATTTTAGAAACAGGGGTTTATGTTTGGGGTAGGGACCAAACAGTCCTGCTTCTGTTGAGTTCAGCCACATATAAAGTTTTTTATTGGAAAAAAAACAACTAAGACATAATGGGTCTTTATTTTCTCTATATATTTGAAACCACTGGTGATCAAGGAATAAATTTAATCCGAATTGCAAGTATTTGTACACACGTAGGGAGTGTACCACGTTCAAAGGGGCTGAGCAGAACTGGACAGAGGCTAGGAGCCTGCATTTCTCTATTGTTGTCTCCCTCCATCCCTCTCTCTTCTCTCTCCATCTTCTCTTTTCCTTTTAGTCCCTACTAAAAGGAGGAAGAAGGATAAAAAAGTGATTTGGCTGAAACTGAGTGGAACTGAGTAAAGTTGAACAAACACAAATCTTCCACAGTGAAATGTAAGTTTGTCTAAGCCATGATGCCAAATATGTTTTTTTCTTTTCTCCTCAATGGTAGCAATAACAGAGAGGCAGATTGGCCCTATGATCAGGAGGGAACCTTGCCCAACTCCTGGTCTTAATGAAACGGAGACTTAAAAAACAACAACAGAAAGCTTCACATGGCCTGGCAGAGGTTCAGAGTTTCAATCAGAGCAAGACTTCAGTTAACCTCTCCGCCCCTGGGCTCTGGGGTTGCTTTTTTTTTCTTTTCTTTTTCCTATCTTGTCCTCTATCTCTCTACTTCACCAGTGATTCCTGGGTGACATCTTGGCAATATTTCTTAATGAGTTATTATTTTGACTTAAGAGCACATTACGCCCAAAGCATAAAGCACGGTCCCCGATGGTCATATCCACTTGGATAAGGTTACCCAAGACTATCTTTATTTGATGGGCAGAGAGACTCTGAAATCTTTTTACTTGAGCCTGATTTGAGTATTCCTCCTTGCCTCCACCCTGGAGATAAGCCGAGAGCTTTTGCTTTGAGTAAAATGAGATTTTTGCATGCTGACGAGATGCAATGGGTTCACAGACCTGGCTGGCCACATGCCCGGAGTGCATGTCCCACTGTACTCTGTGCTGAATTTGCTTGTAATCACTGGCCTGACTGTGGCAGTACCTGATGGTCTGGGTGGGGGCCATGCACGAGGGCGGACATTTCTCTTGTTCCTGATGGTAACTGGAAAGTTTGATTGAGGAGCACAGGGCAGTGATATGCATAGCTGGCGCCAGTGTTTTTCAGTGTTTCTGAAGTGGTTCACCCTCTGCTCTGCTGTGTTTTTTAAGCTCCAGAACATCAAAACCTAGTGGGGAGTTGTGGGTCGATGTGGATAAACGATAGAACTGAAACTAATACTACAAATTGACCTGAAAGCCCTTTGATATGAAACTCGGAGAATCTTAGGGAAGACAGCATCATTCTGGCTATCCCTATCTGCCTCATGAAGATTTCACCCAAATCATCACAGGTGAACAGTTATTTAGTGTCTTTGAAAGTAATTCAGAAAAAGAAGAATCTTAGGGTATATTTTGAACAATCCTCTTTGGAAATGTCCGTTAATGTTAAGCCATTGGCCTTTTTTTTTTTTGGAATTTTTCCTTCTTTCTAACTGAAGGAACTTATGCTTTAACACTTTATTTTTTCCCCTTACAACTGGCTCATGACAGCTGATGAATTGGCCTTCCAAATTGCCAATTCAACCTTATCCCTGTTCCTTCCAGCCATCAGTCAAGCTGCATTAGATTTTCCCAGTTGATAATTTCCAGTTTCAGTTCTGTGAATCCAATCTTCTCAACTTGTCATCACCAAAAATATTAGTTTTAAATTGGATAATAAAGACACATTACATCTCTATCAAATGCAGATAAAACAGCACGATGCCTGATACTTTTATAGCTCTCTACCTGAAATGACTTTATGAAACTTTCCAAAAATATTTCTCCCCCCCCAAAAAAAATAGATGCTATGACTCACTCAAGATCCCCTGAGTCATTGCTAATAAAGTGAATTATGTCCAGTTCTCTGGGTCTCTGTTTACTGACTGGACATGAGTCTCTATGAGAAATCTGTACTCAGATTCCCACTCCTCCCACCCCACAAGCACAAATTTTGAAATAAATTAAAAAATAAAGTCTTCTTACACTGTATTAATTGTTCCTGCTTTTCTACTTCATCCTCTCCTCTGGAAAAGGGTGTAGAAGGTACAGATTTAGGGTGTAGGTTTATTGAAGCTTCTTAGTTGGAGATATAACTTCCACTGGGAATTTCCCTTCTATGTTGCTGTCGCCGTTTTGGAAAGACATTTGCACCACTGGCCAAGAGATAGACGTGGGAAGGTGAGGGAGAGGGTGACCGAGGGTGAAGACCCTGCCTATCAGGGTCTATTCATAAATAGCGCTGCAGGTAGAGGAAGGGCCACTGATAATTGGAAGAAATGTCTTTATTTCCCAAAGCAAAAGCTGTGGAGTCACGTAGTGGAATATGTGCTATAATTCTGCTTGGAATGCTGTGTAGCTGAACAGTTATGAGGCCAGGCTGCCTGGCTTCAAACTCCCATACTAGGAAGTAGCTAAGTGGTCTTGGGCAAATGACTTAACTTCTCCCTGCCTTCTATTCCTCATCTGTGAAAGAACATTGAACTCCTACTTGGTAAGGATTTTGTAAGAATTAGATATTAATGTACATATACAAAGCTGGGTGCAGTGACTCACTTCTGTAATTCTAGTACTCTGGGAGGCTGAGGCAGGTGGATTGCTTGAGCTAAGGAGTTTGGAACCAACAATATGAGACCCTGTCTCTACAAAAAATAAACAAAAAAATTAGCTAGGCATTTTGGTGGGCATCTGTAGTCCCAGTTACTCAGGCTGTTGAGACTTGAGTCCAAGAGTTTGAGGTTGCTGTAGCACTCAACCCCAGGGCTACTGAGTGAGACTGTTTAGAAAAAAATACACACACACACACACACACACACACACACATATGCTCATAGGAACCTTCAATAAATGTTAGCTACTCCTGATAATAAAACTTCATGGTGCTCTCTCAAGTAGAGTCCTTTGCCCCAATTCAGGTATCAACATGCCACATGCAGAAACTAACTCCTCTGTTAAATAGTCCAGTGTGAACTCATGTAACTGAACTCATGTATCAAACTCATTGATACTTACTCCCTCAATGAACTTCACATTGGACATATTATGTAAAATATGGGCCTTAGAGGAATTAAAGATTTGGGTTCTATTTGTGATCCATTCATGCCTTCATCTGATGAACAGATGATCTGCTTTTTTGCCAACTCTGAAGTAGGCCCAGTGAAGAAATAAAGATCCAACAGTTAAAGAGTATCTGGGAAGAAATCAAGGCATAATGGTGAGTGGGTGATGAGTATCGATGATAGAAATGCCAGGTGAAATACAGGGAACTTGGTTAAATAAGAATTTCAGGTAAATACTGAGTAAACCTTTTAGTATAAGTATATCCTAAATATTGCACACACTTCTGGATGATACAGTGACTTCTGCTCTCCTCTGCATCTCCCCCTTTATCTCTGAAGCCACCACAGGCACAGGTGGGACCAGGGACACCTGACAGACGCACTGAGCTGGAGCCTCAGATAAGCTCCCCTCCTCACGACAGGGCACGCTGCCTCTCCAAATTCTAGACCCAAGGTCTGCACAGGGCAGTGTTTTTGCCAGTCTACAAAATTGGCTGGGTATTCTTCCCCCATACTCATGAAATTTTAATCAGCTATGCTTCAAATCAAAAGAAAACATCTTCCTGAAATAAAACTACGTCTAATCTTTTTATCAGTTCCCTGTGGAAATTCATGGGGGTTCCATATGGTCTGCACAGAGAGGAGGAGCAAGACTGTTTAGATCCAGCTCTTATATAGACGTACATCTACACATATATATGCAGACATATGCGCACACACACACTCACACACTCACACAAAATCCCATCCCTTGGAGAAAACAATGCCTGCTTGTTCACTTCTGTGTGATTAACTGGAGCAACCCTTCTAGCCTTGAAGGTCCTGCACCTGAGTGTGCGTGCTCTTTGGGGATCTAACTGAATCCTCCCAGACTGGGTGGTTTCCTGTCTGGGCTGAACTCGCAAAACAAGGGAGCTGCCGGAGCTGAAAATAGCACTTGGCCTGATGGCTTGGGCATTGACCAAACCTGGAAAAGTCCTGGATTTGTGGGGGAAGAGAATACCCCAACATCAACAAAGCATTTGACAGACTGAGTAATGATGTAACAGACCTAGGGAGTAAGAGTCAGCTCCCCTTACGCTACCAGGTGCCCTGACTTAATTTCTTCATCTTGTGATTCTTTCACCTTTCTCACACCCCATCTTATCACCACCCACTGCCAGCAACCTTAGTGCTGTGATGCTATTACCAGAAACATGCTACTAACTTCACTGACAGTGCTCGGAACTGCAAAGTCTGGCATACAGTTGGTGTTTGGTACATGTTCATTGAATGAGCTGCAAACTCCACAGTCTGCTACTATTACTACTCCGTGTTGGTCAAAGTTAGATGTTACATCAACAAAAATGAGAAAAATACCATTCAATGTCCTAAAAGAGAGTGTGAAGAGTCTCGCTCAACCCAGGCTCTCCGAAGAGAACGAGCTTTTGACCATATGCCGAAAATCCATTAGACTTTGCTGCTTTCCTAGGTGGCTTAAACAGAGGGACGGTCCTTCTGCTCAACGTGCATACGTGGCCTTCATCTGTGGTAAAAGCTTTCGTGAGATTCTCAAGTCTCCTCCAAATGTGGTATCTTAGGAAACCACTCCATTCAGTAAGGCTTTGTTACAACATGGAGTGTAGAGCGGCCTTATTTATGCGTCCTGGATCCTAATTAATTGTCACTTGTAAAGTAATTTGTGGTCTGGATGAGATATTCCATAAGTATATATTTTTTTGCCTTCCACAAAATTTTCCACTAAGTAATGACTAACCTTTTTATTTCAGTGGAGCCACCAGTAACTGATGCAATGAGGAGAAAGCCGAGGCTCCCAGCCTAGATTTCGCTGCTCATTTCCTTTTTAGAAATATTTTCTTGTGTCGGTTGAGAAACCCTGGTTCGTCAGTTTCTTCTGGGTTATTTTTCTCTTGGCCCAGATCTAAACTGTATTGTTCTACACTCCACTGGAGGTAATCAAATAGTGAAGAAGCAGAGAGAAGAACAATAGCTTATTTTCGAATAGCAAAGCAAGTGACAGGTTGTAATTTGGGACCTTTTGATGTACGAGAGGAAATGATTATGAAATATCACGAAGTCTTTAAGTCTGCACACACTTATGGTAATTTATCAATAGGTTTTTTATTTGAGCTGTGTGTGCTCATTCACATAAAGAATATCCAGATTTCAATGGATCAAAAGATAAGTTTCAAAACTCTTGCCAGCATAATAATAAACGCTGGTGAGGTTATGGAGAAGACTGAAACCCCCTATCTTGCTGGTGGGAATGCAAAATGGTGTAGCAATTTTGGGAAATAATTTGGCAGTTTCTTAAAAGTAAACACATTTCCCCTACGAGCCAATAATGTCAGTGCTGGGTATTTACCAAAGGGAAATAAAAATGTACATCCACACAGACTTATCTGTGAATGTTCATAGCAACAGTATTCAGAATAACACCAAAATAAAAAAAATACCTATGTCAGGCAGTGCCTCTGGCTCAGTGAGTAGGGCGCCAGCCCCATATACCGAGGGTAGAGGGTTCAAACCTGGCCCCAGCCAAACTGCAACAACAAAAAAATAGCCAGGTGTTGTGGTGGGCGCCTGTAGTCCCAGCTACCTGGGAGGCTGAGGGAAGAGAATCACCTAAGCCCAAGAGCTGGAGGTTGCTGTGAGCTGTGATGCCATGGCACTCTAGTGAGAGTGACAAAGTGAGACTGTCTGTAAAAAAAAAAAAAAAAAAAAAACCTATGTCTTTCAATTGGTGAAGGGATAAAAAAAACATAGCATATCCCATACAATAGAGAACTATTTGGCAATAAAAAGGAGCAAAGTACGGATACACATTACAACATGAGTGAGCCCGAAAAATATTACAGGTGGTCCCTGAGATACAAACATCCAACTTATGTACAACTCACACTTATGAACAGAGGCTAGTACAGCAAGTCCCCGCGTTACAAACGTCTAACTGATGTACGGCTGGCACTTACGAAGGATGGCTCTTCCAGATAATAAGCAAATGTACCTGTTCCAACTTATTCACAAATTCAGCTTCAGAACACACCTGCAGAATCTATCTCAAGGACTGCCAGTAGGTTAGATGAGAGAAGTCAGCTGCGAGACACATGTGCAGAGCTATAAATGATGTGTCATTCTATTCATATGAAATGTCAAAGGAAGGTCAGTGTGAAAGACAGAAAGTAGCGTGCTGGTTGTCTGAAGCTGTGCGCAGTTGTCACTGTTATCTCAGTAACCTTGGGGATGATCCTCTGTTAGAGTTGATAAACCAACAGGATTCAACTAGCAGATCTCTGACCCGCCGAGCTTCTTTGGGTTTTCACGTTTCTGAAAGCTTTAGGGGGGTTACTCTTACCAACCCATTTACTCTGCACGTCAGGTGAAATAAGAAAAAGAAAATGCCACACTTGTGTGCAGTCTTCTAGACGAACAGATTTCGCTATGATCTAGGCAGCTTTTGGTCTTTCTCTGGTGGGCGGGATGCATGGATAACCCACAGCCAGTGGCTGTTTCATCTGTCAGGAATGGTAACTGGCAGGTTTTGCTAGAAGCTGTTAGTCAATGCCCACGTCAGCAGCTCCTAGCATTTGCTACAGAGAGACTAGGGGATTTCTTCCTTTAGAATAAATTTAAAAATTAGGCTTATGGGCATTAGGGCAAGAAAACTTAAACACTCAGGACAAATACTCATTTATGTAGGAAGTGCATTTTCCTCTTCATATTTTACTGTAAACTTGACCTATGGTTTCAACATCTTCATGATTATTATGTTTTATATGTTACAGCTTATAAAATAGCTGGGAGGTGACATAGTGTGACCTAAGGTGAGATGTTCGTGTGACTGATGTGCCTTCAGCATCACCGCATCTTGTGGGTGTCATCATGGAACCTCTGGATAAATGGTCTAAGTGTCTTTACTAAATGCCTTTAACTGTAGCTTCTGGAAAATACTGAGAGGATCAGAGACCTTGTCCACACTCATGGTTCTTCAGTGAAATGGTGCATCCCGGGACCTTCAGTTTAGTGATGCTATGTACACTGTCCTCTGTTGTATGTCCAATCCAGCTACTGCTTGAAATAGTCAATGGGGCTTTAAAGAACAGTTTTGAAATATAATCCAAGTTCAAGGGTATGTTTAAGTTCCCGACGGTCACAATGAAGCTTTTTTCACGAGTAGTTATTATTTCATCTGCCCTTTCTTTCTTCTTTTTTGTTGTCTCACTCTGTTGCCCTCAGTAGAGTGCCGTGACATCACAGCTCACAGCAACCTCACACTCCTGGGCTTAGGCAATTTTCTTGCCTTAGCCTCCTGAGTAGCTGGGACCACTAGCACCCACCACAAGCCCGGCTATTTTTTGTTGCAGTTTGGCCGAGGTCGGGTTCTAACCTGCCACCCTCGGTATGTAGGGCTGGCACCTTACCCACTAAGCCACAGATGCCATCCTGCCCTTTCTTTTGTAGATGAGGAAATTGAAGCCCAAAGATGATATGATACTTACCCATTTACTCCCATACACAGACACACACACACACAACACAAAACAAAACAAAAAAACCCAAACAAGCAACAACTACAACAACAAAACAGAGAACAGAACTAGAATCTACATTTCCTAACCTAATTCAGTCCTCTTTTTCATGGAAAAATCACTTCTTACTCTTAAAGTTTACTGCAGGTATTATTTTGCTCAAGTTCAGAGATGTGAGTATTCCTGTTCCTCAGGACTCACCGCTTGGTGACATTCTTTTCAAGCATAAACTTCCAAATGATCTGCTGCCTTTTTTTTTTTTTTTAAACCAATAAATTAGTTCAGTGGCCTCAGTCGAACTGATGGGCTGGGTGTTTGTTTCAGTAACAGGAAGAAGTCACAGTTTTGTGTGCATAAATGAAAGAATCTCCTGGAAGACTGAACATTTATTTACCTGTGAGCTGTTTAAATTTTGCTCTAAATGTCAACCATCTCCCAGAAAGTTAAGAATCTCTGTGTTTCCAGGCACACGACATTCATATTTTAAATCGCTGAATGCAAGTTTTCAGAGTCCCTTCAACACATGTTTTCCCCAGTTGGAATCCTGTATCAGCTAATAGCATTTCACATTTTGACTGAAATGCACAATTCTAGTGGTTTGGAAGGAGCTTTAGAAATCCTCTGGTTAAAGCACTGGTTGTCAAGGACACCGTGGGCTTCCAAGTCAACCAGGACTGAAAACAAAATAGACAGGTTCTAACTTTTCTCAGAATAATTAGTTGTAACATTGTTCAGGTAGAAACATTCTCCTAGTTTTAACTATATTCTACTTACTTCAACATAAGCCCATTACACAATATTTGCCCCTGTGGAAAGCTATGGTAGGGTTTAGCTGTTGGAATAAAGGCTTAATTTATTCTCATTTGCAGCAAGCAATGGAAGCAATATTCCTTTCTCTGGGAATTGGTTTTGGGGGAAAAGAAAATGGAAGAGGAATTGAGTGGAGAAGAGCACAAGGGGTCCTGTTGATCTGATAGGTGGTGCCCGAGCAGGAGACAGAAATCCAGACAGTCTCCATCTCATGCTTCAGTCTCTCTAAGGCTATGCTGGGAAACGTGGTTCACTCAGTGATTTTTTTTTTTTTATTAAATCATAGCTGTGTACATTAATGCAATCATTCTGTACAATATGCTGGCTTTACATACAATTTGAAATGCTTTCATCAAACTGGCTAACATAGCCTTCATGACATTTTCTTAGTTATTGTGTGAAGACATTTATATTCTACACCTAGTAAATTTCACATGTCCCCTTGTAAGATGCACCGTAGCTGTAGTCCCACCAATTACTGTCCCTCCTCCCATCCTCCTTCCTCCCCTCCTCTCCCTCTCCCCTTTCCCCTTCATCTTGGGCTATAATTGGGTTTTGGCTTTCATAAGAAATCTATAAATTGGTTTCATAGTAAGGCTGAGTACACTGGATATTTTTTCTTCCATTCTTGGGATACTTTGCTAAGAAGAATATGTTCCAGCTTCGTCTGTGTAAACATGTAAGAGGTAAAGTCTCCATCTTTCTTTAAGGCTGCATAATGTTCAAGGGAGCCTCACTCAGTGATTTTTGGGATACAATTAGCTTTGAAACTGTGCTAGATTGCTTGGGTGTTATAAAAATAGACAAGACCGATTGCCTAGCCTAAAGGAACTCACAGTTCCTTGAGCAAGTTATAAGGTCCCTGGAGATAGCCCAAAGATAGACACCCATTATGAAGGGGGGTAATTATGTGTCCCCACAATTTTATGTGTTCAAATCCTAATCTCTAGTACCTCAGAATGTGACAGTATTTGGACATAGAGTCCTTAAAGAATTAATTAAGTTAAAATGAGGCCATTAGAATAGTCCCTACTCCAAATGACTGGCTTCCTTGGAAAGAAGAGGGAATTAGGATGCAGATACGTATGGAGGGGAGACCGTGTGGTCACAGAGGGAGAAGACGGCCATCTATAAGCTGAAAAGACGGGATCAGAACAAACCAGCCTGCCTGCACCTTGATCTCAGAATCCTCATTTTCATAATCCTAAGAATATTAATGTTTCCGGTTGAAACCAGAAGATGCTTGCTGTGGGAGCTGTAGCCAACTAAGACAGCCCCCACAGAACCACATGTAAGAGACAGGTGAGGGGCCCTGAGTTAGGAGGAGAAAAGATGAGGAGGCCCTGGTTTGAAAACCAGAAAGTGCTTCGCAGAGGAAAAGCCATTTGAACTCGAAAGAGAAACAGATTTGAAATGAGAACGTTTGGAGAGTAGGCATTTTGAGCAACAGAAACAGGGTAAGAAAGTTCAGTTCTCTTCTACGAGCTATTCGGAAGAACCGAGGCCAATCCAGATTAGCTGGAATGTGTGTTTGTCAAAGGGGGAAACCATAGGTGAGGAAGAGGAAGGTGAAGAAGAGAAAAGCAAGGTGCCGGTGGCTCAAGGAGTAGGGTGCCAGCCCCACATACCAGAGGTGGAGGGTTCAAACCCAGCCCTGACCAATAAAAAAAAACAAAAAAAAAAAACAAAAGCAAGACCGAAGAGGCAAATCAGGCTGCATTGTGGATTCCAAGCCAAGGAATATGGAGCTTCTGTCACTGGGGTGCGGTGGATATCCTCAGGTTTGTTTTTAATTAATTACTTAATTTAGCCACTCTTTTTACAATGTCTCCTTTGTTTCAGCCACTGTCCTTAATGAGCTTGGGGCACTTTAGTAAACAAGGCAGACAGACATCTATCCTCTTGTGAAACAC
>NW_003852413.1:9488976-9525097 GCF_000181295.1 Otolemur garnettii
GAGCATAAAAGATTTTATGGCATGTTGGAAGAAATAAGTTCCATGGAAAACTGTGTAGTAGTGCAGGGGGTGTCGGGAATGCTGGGGGTGGAAGGGGAAGGTGCAAGTGAAGCTGGAGCAGAAGATGCGAATGAGATACAGAAGATGCGATTGAGATATAGAAGATGGCATTTGAGCAAGTCTTGAAGGAGGTGGGGAAGCTCGCCACAGTGCTGTATGGCAGAAGAACATTCCAGGCATGAGGAACGGTCATTGAAAAGACAGAAGCACCTGTGTCGTGAGATGGGACAAATGGTGCCCCATGGGGGGGGGGGCTCATTCAGTAGCTGCCCTTGGACAAAATGAATGGAAGCAGATACTGGTACCAGAATAGTAACATAATCACCATGTAGCCATAGTTAGTACATGGATAAACTAATGCCTAATCTGCATTGATTCCTCCCCCAATTCTTTTAAATTGATAACCTCAACGTGTTGCCCTTTAAACAACCCCACGAAATCGGGAGGAGCAGGTAGAATTATCCCTGTGTTATGTAGGTGGTCACATGGAATCCCAAAACTTTATATGATTTGCCCAAGGTCACAATGCAAGGTCTGGGAGTCTCTGGACCCGGGATAGCACAACACCTCCCTCTCGGGCCTGGGAGCACGATGGAGTTCCCAGACGAAGAGTGGGAGGACGCCTATAAAAAATCGTGCTGGGACATCAGGACTGCAGGGAATGCCACTCCTACTCCATTCCACGTCCCCTGCGTGAGTTTCACGGGACTACTGACTCTCTCCTTAGGAGCCTCAAGTCCACTGCTGTCAACCCAAGTGAGAGCAGTTTTTCCTCATGTATGGCATTCTGGTTTCTTGGTGTCGATGGATGGTAGAAGGAATGAATGTGATTTCCTGACCCTTGGGCCTTGGTGGGATTGGAATAAAAAAAAATTATTTAGAGGCCCCAAATGGCATATCCTGTCTATATTTGAGTAAAGGACTTGCTATTCTCTAATAGTCCCCCTGCCCCTAAGAAGCAGATAGGAGGTATTCAAGAATGTGTAATGACAAATGAAAACCACTTGATCACACAGAGGGACCCACAGACACGCCGGTAAACTCTTCCGGGTCTCACAGTAGGACGGTCCAGACCCACCTGACCACCCTCAGTAGCAGGTTTCCTCTACAACTGGCAAATAATATTATGTCCGAATACTGGCCTTTTGGAGAGTTATTTTTTTTTTAATTAAAATCTGTACAAGTTGAATTAATTCACATGGATTTAAAAATAAATCAAAAGGGGTTTTCTTGTGGCTCGTCCTTAAAGCTGTATCTGTTTGCCCTGTTATCATAATTTAATTATTGCTTACATGTACAAGGACTCTTTGATTAAGAGAAATAAAATAACTCCATTTCACTGTTTCCTGGAACACCTTTAACCCAGCTGGCCAGTGACAAAGACAAAAAATAATGATATGTACTCCCAAGTTAATGAGAAAAATCTCTCATTTCTTCCTATTCTTCCCCCCTGCCCAGCCTGGTTATTGGAATCAAGCACAGTACCCAGTATCTATACTTTCCTTGTGTGGGATGTGGACAGGAGATAAAAAGCTAACTTGCGGCAACTTTTTTTTTTTTTTTAATCTTTCTCACAAATCCTTTAGTTCCGCTTTAATCATCTGCCCCATGACAAGTCCTCAGATTCCCCAAATGACTGTGTCAAATCACATTAAAATTTTAATGCCTCATTGGAAGGTGGGAGTCAGAATGCCTCTGGTGATGCCAGAGTCTGTTCTCGCTCTGCTCTGGAGACAGCTCCAAAATGACCAATTCAGGGATCAGTGTCTGGATTAGGGTGGGTGGGGGAAGGCAGATGGTGGTTGCAAAGGTGTCAATTTCTTGGAACCCAGGGCAACCTGGCTCTGGAGTCAGTAGCAGGGGTGCTTGTGAGGAAGGATGTGCTTGCACTGGAGTGATGTATATCTGGAGGAGCCCGCTCCTGCTCCTGGGTGCTGTAACTAACTGAGTTGCACACGGGAGAATGGGCTCCTCGCCTCTTCTGTACGGAACCGTTGACAGACTAGAGCGTGGGTGGCTTTGCAGGATGGAGCCCGCACTTTGCCTTAAAGCAACAAGATCCTTGTTCGGCTTCCCCCGGGGGCTGTCAACACACCGTTGGCAGTTTCTCTTTCTCTCTGCTTACCTGCCCTCTCCCACTCAGCCTCCAGATTCTCAGGGTTACCTGTCCATCCACCCACTCTCCTCCTGACATGCTCTCGGGATGTCTGGGAGAGTGGGCCAAAGGCAGCGAGTGGGATGAAAATGTGAAGGATGATGTCAGAGGGTGGAGAGGGGTCACGGGCAGAGCAGGAAGAGACGTGTGGGCTAAAAAAAGTCCCCGTGCCCTCACTGGAACTCCCCAGGTTTTCTCAAAGCACCTGATGGCGCGTGCAACGCAAGCTCCTGATGGAAACAGGACCGCGCTGAGGGGTCTTGGGCTGAAGGCCAGAGCTGCCAGAGTCAGCAAAGGAGAATAAAGGACATCCAGTTAATCCTGAATTTCAGCTAAGCAACACTCTTTTTACTGTGACTATGTCCCATGCAATATTTGGGACATATTTATTTCCTAGTGTATGTTCTATGTGACTTTGGGGACATACATATGCTTAAAAAAAAATCATGGTTTGTTGGAAATTCAAATTTGACTGGGATATCCTGTATTTATCTGGTGAGCCTGATCCGGGCCCTGAACCAAAAAGGCAAAAGTGAACAAAGCAAAAGCCTTGTCTGAGATCTATAACAAATGGACATGAAGGTGCAAATATATATATATAGTCATGAATTTCGAAAGTTACTGTGAATTTTCAGAGGTCCTTTAAGATGCTGCCCTCCCTGCGGTCTGTCCAGCAGCAGCTCACGTTTGTGCTGGCCACCCCATCTCACCCACAGCTCGCTGGCTCTTCTGAAGTCTCCTCTCTTCCTGTGTGCAGCCGGGGCAGAGTCAAGGTCTAGCCAGCTCTGACATCACTTCCCCATTCCCTCGGGAACTTAGCCAGTTTCCTCCGAGGTCACCCTGTGGACAGCAGTGGCCGCTCAAATAGATGAAAGTCAATTAGACAGGGTGAGGCCTGTGTCAAACTGGAGGGTTCAAGCCCAGCTGTCTTCCAATTCAGGCCTGTATAGTTTCGTAGGCAGCGCTCAGGCCAGACAAGGGTCAGCCCTGTCCATCTGGCTCTGAGCCTTTCAATTGGCAACCAGGCATCGCAGCCCATACTTCTTTTGTGTTCCCCATGCAAAAGCCCGTGTTTATTTTTATTGCAGTACTTGCCAAACTTGATCCTCATTCTTAGCTGGTATGTTTCTTTCATTTTACTGTGAAGTGGGCAGGGACTGTGCCTAAGGAGAGGACAAGCTTGGCCAGTACCTCACAGGGGCTCAGTGGATGGTGGTCTGAGGGCTGGACATGTAGTGTGAGAAATCAGCCCCAGACTCTGCCTTGCCTGAGCTCCTCTGGGATGGGGGGAGGAAGGAAGGACCCACCAGGAGTCTCCATAGTTCACACATCCCGACTTCCATACCCCGGCATGGGTGCACACACACGGAAGCTTCCTTACTCCAAAGCCAGGGAAGGGTAAGAAATTCCCCAGCTGTAATATTCTGTTTTGTTTTTTTGAGACAGCATCTCATTATGCCACTCTTGGTAGAGTGTCATGGCATCATGGCTCACAGCAACCTCAAACTCTTGGGCTTAAGCAATTCTCTTGCTTCAGCCTCCCAAGTAGCTGGGAATACAGGTGCCTGCCACAATACCTAATTATTTTTTTGTTGTATTTGTCATTGTTGTTTAGCAGGCCCAGGCCGGGTTTGAACCCGCCAGCCTCAGTGTATGTGACCGGCACCCTAACCACTGAGCCTGTAATATTTCGTTTTCTTGGGAATAAAGAGCTGGGTGAGAATGGGCATGAACACCAAAGCTCTTCTGCCCACCCCCACGTTAGCGTCTGTCTCCCCGTGTGGGTCCATCTCGGTCTGCGCTGGTCTTGGCTGTCAGTGAAAAAGCCTCAACTCCTCTGTCCACTTTGTATTAGCTGCTGCCGTTCAGGCTGCTCCTCCAATTTTCACTTTATACGAAACAATGGAAAAATAAAATGCTCATCATCCTATTTTGTCTAACATTGATCTTGTTTTCTTTTCCTGCAACTTTAGTAAGTGATAAGAACCATGATCCAGAAAAGTGCAAATGCGTTTCAATAGCTCTCAATTTTCCTTTGTGGAAAACATTTCACATCCAATTAAGCGATCCTCCGCTTGTTTCTCCTTCTCCCCTCCACAGTGGGAACTTTGGCCATCGCCGGTGCTAATGAGGGCCAGGGCACGGGTTCAGTCCTTGTTTTGGCCATTCGGACTTCATGGGGAACTGTTTTCGATCAAAGGCCACAGGGAAAGAACATGAATCTTGGTCAGTCCTCTTGGAAATGCATCAAGTAGGGGGGCCTGTCCATGGCTCAGTACCTCAGCTTTGCTGGAAAACAGCTAAAGGCTGAAGTTGCACTCATGGTGTCAGTCGTGGTGAAAGGGACCAGGCACACAGGCAAAAGTGGCAGACATTTTGGACCCACTGGTCTGAAGCATATCCCCTGCACCCCAGCAGGCTAGAAAGTGCCCCCTCCTCAGTCTCACCCCAGAGGCTGCCCCGGGAAATATCTTTAAGCCAGATCCCCAGTTCCTTTGGTTTTTGTCTTGCTTTTTATTGGCATCTTATTCTTTACTTTTTTTTTTTTTTGAGATAGAGCCTTTCTTTGTCACTCCAGATAGACTGCTGTGGCATCATAGCTCACAGCAACCTCAAACTCTTGGGCTCAGAGATCCTCTTGCCTCAGTCTCCCAAGTAGCTGGGACAACAGGTGCCCGGGTCAACACCCAGCTATTTTTTAGAGACTGGATATCCCTTTTGCTCAGGCAATCCACTCACCAGGGCCTCCCAAGTGCTAGGATTACAGGCACGAGCCACTACACCCCACCATCTTAAATTTGGCGACATCACACTTTAATTCTCCCTTTCCTCCTTAGAGTGGAGTATACCAGTTTTCCCCCTCCTTCACACAGTAATTCATTCCAACAACTATTTATGTAACATCTCCCATCTCTTGCTTCAGGGTACATCTCAAGAAATGAAACAGACCCAGGTTATATTGTTGGGAACCTCAGACCGCGGCAGGAAGAGACAAATAAGAAATACATGGGCCGTGCATATATGCTCCTCAGGTGGAGGGAGGTGACACAAAGAAAAGTAAATCAGAGAAAGGGGATTCAGAGGAAGGATAGGTGCTATTTGGGGAGAGATATGGTGCCTGGGTTAAATATGTGGGTTCTGAAGCGAGACCGCCTAGGTTTGAATCTTGTCTCAGCATCCACAAGTGTGTGACCTGGAGAGAGTTACTCCACTTGCCAGTGCCTCTGTTACTATGTCCATAAAATGGGGCTAACCGTAATACACTGTCTGGTTTCCTGTGAGACTGAATAAGTGAATCCATGTGAGTACTGACTGTCCCGGGGCCTACTCCTTTGCCCACTATGGCTGTGGAGTCTCCAAGCACACTTCTCATGGAGTCTTAGTCTATCCAGAAAGGATTGGTGGATTTTTTTTTTTTAATGAGATAGAGTCTTATTCTGTCACCCATTCTAGAGTGCCATGGCCTCAGCCTAGCTCACAGCAACCTCCAACTCCTGGGCTCAAGTAATCCTCCTGCCTCAGTCTCCTAAGTAGCGAGGGGACTACAGGTGCCCCCTACAACACCTGGCTAATTATTCTATTTTTAGTAGAGACTGGGTCTTCTTCCTGCTCAAGCTGGTCTTGAACTCCTGAGCCCAAGCAATTCTCCTGCCTCAGTCTCTCAGAGTGCTGGGGTTACAAGTGTGAGCCGCCTCGCCTGGCCAGAAACTATTGGTTATTTTTCAAAATGAAATTCACTTTAGATGTCTAACCAGGAAGACATTGTTCCTAACATCTCATCCCATGTTTTTTTTATCTGATTATTTGGGAACTGAGGAGAGATACTCATGTATTTACATTTTTGTTTAGTAATTTTGTTAAAGGTACATATGATGCTATTAAGCTAAGCCATATAAAATAGTTGAAATTTATTGCTGACCTAGAAACTCAGCAATTGCATATGGTTAAACCAATTAAACAAGCAAGATACTAGGTTGGATTTCTTATTTATTTATTTTTGCAGTTTTTGGCTGGGGCTGGGTTTGAACCTGCCACTCTGGCATATGGGGCCGGCACCTGACTCCTTTGAGCCACAGGCACTGCCCCTGGATTTCTTATTTTTTAACCAACTTACCATTTCACGGGATCTACTTTATTTATTTACTAATTTTTGTCATAAAAAAATGCCCTCTGATTCTCCTCCCTGCCCCAGGCCATGACTCACCAGTGCACTTAGATGCACCTGTCTTTGTGAAACCACCTTTTAAAAATTCTTTAAGTCTGCATGATATAGTTTCTTAATGTATTTATTTTTCATCTTTAGCTTGCTCTTGACTTTTATCAGGAAGTCACAATTTTCTTTCCAAAGAAAGATAAAACTATCAGAAATAAGGTATTATTAATGTCATCCCCAATAGGAAGAAACATTCATATGCTTTTGTTCTGAATCACAGGTGAAGAGCAGATAGATGAGAGGGAACGGGGTGTGGGGGGGGGTGTTACATCTTTCACTTTCATTTTCAACCTTATCGGAATAGTTAATGCTACTTTTATTTCTCATTATCTTTTAAAACCCATTAGAATAAAGAAAAGCTAGTTATGCTAGTTGGAACTAATTATTTAAGTGAGGTGACCCAGAAAGTGTGCTGCGTGGTTTTTAGCTATGTCTACATCTGTCTAGATGCCCTGATATCGGTGCTTACTGACAGTTCCCTCTTGGTGTTTGTGTGTGTGTGAGAGACATACTTCACTGAAAGGCTGAAAACGCCTACCCCCAATCAGCTGTCTTTGCATTGCCGGTCCCTCTGGTTCTGGGTCTTTCTGGGTCTCGTTGATACTGTTTCTCTGGCTTTCCCTTTTCCCCTGAACTCCTCAAAATGCATGATCAGAAAAAAAATTTAAAAGGTTAGAGACCACAGATAAGCGGCTGATGTGTTTGCATCCCTGAGTCGGAGCGGCAGGAAGTGTGAGCAAACAGGTCATTAAGCTTGTTCTTGGCATCTCAGGGGTCAGATGGGTTACCTGACAGCCCTAATTAGTGGGTGTGAAACATCTTTGTTTCCCCAGGCTACCACGGAGCTAAAGTTAAGATTCCATTCTTGCTATTGGTGGAGAAAAGAGGGTCCCACAGCATAGCTTGGGGACCAGAGAAAGCTACTTTGGAACGCACCTCTGAAGGTCACACAAATATTTCTGTATCTGGAAACAGTGTCTTTCTCTGAAAGAGAAAGAGCTGATCTGTGACTAGAAACGGTGTGGGTGCCGTGTTGCTGCTATCTTCTATTTCAACCTAAGGACTTTTCAAACATTTAATTTTATTTTACATGAGGCAAGATGAAAATATAGTTTTTCTGCTGTTGGACATTTTAGATCTTTATTCAAAAGAAACTATGGACATTTTTAGGAAGGCCTGTCCTTCTATGTTTTGAAGAACTAATTGAGTTTAAAAAAAAAAAAAAAAACTCATTCACCAGGTATTTATTGAGTTCTTAATTGTAGGCAAAATGCCAGCCCAGGCACTAGACAAGTACTTCCCCTCCAGATGGTCAAGTCACGGGGTTTTCTTTTTGTTGTTTATTCAGTTTAAGTCTGCGCAGCTATATCTCATTTCCAGCAAGCACTGTGCTCCTGGAACATTGTCTGTAAATTAAATGTTCAAAATTGAGTCTATTTGGAATAATAATTAGTTATCACTCCAATTTGCTCTATATGAATTGCTACTTAGGAGTTAGTGAACTACATGCTGAATAGTTGAAAGTTTCTCTGGAGTAGAGTTTCTCAACACTGGCACTACTGGTATTCTGGGTTGAATAGTTTTGTTGTAGGGGGCTGTCCTGTCACTGCAGGGTGCCTGGCCGCCATCATTCCTGGCCTCTACCAAAATGTCTCCAAACATTGCTGAGTGTCCCCTGGAGGGTCAAAATCACCCCTCCCTGAGAACCCAGGGGCTGATGTTGGATACGTGCATGAATGAAAAGCAAGATTAGGTAGGAAAAGTATTCTTTCCATGTCTTAATCAGTAAAATAACTCACAATTGGCAAAATAGTGCTTTCTTGTAATTAAACACATACATATTCATATTTCTTCAGTACCAAGTTCTGTGATGAACAATGACTTGTCTGTTATGATCAGATGCCCATCGACTTCAAAAACCCGTTGTAGTTATTCTAACGCATTACAGCAATTGGTCTAGAAAATGTAATTGTCCAATGGAAATCAAAATTTCCTACAAAGGTCATCGATTTGATCACTCAGATAGTCGCAGCCCAATTCTAAGAAATAATGAACGCTGTGAGCTGCTTGCAAAACGGATTTACCCTGGGATGAGAGGGGTGGCAACAGCACTGGGCATAGTTTGATTCCTTCTCATGCCTTCCAGCGTTTGACCTTTCATAACCAGAGCTTCCTGGTCCTTAACTCCTGCGAAAATAACATTCCTTCCTAAGACTGAATGGAAATTCATTTGGTGAGTCAGAAAACTCATCAAAATATACCATTATGACTTACGAAGATCGTAGACGCTATCCACTTAGCTGTGTAGCCTACACAAACCCTGTAACTGCTTGAATTTTAAATTTCCTTTAATTATTGGAGAGCTACCACAAAATTTTCCCCTCAACTAATACTCCATGATTATAAGACACCTGGTAATGCGAGTTTTAATATGTTTACTGTAGCCAATCAAGAAAGTGAACTCAGTAATAACCGGCTTGATGGAGCTAATGGCAGAAGACCAGTTAATAAAACCAACACATTCCAATTGTTTGATATAAGAGGTTGTTGGGAGTGTGACTTTTAAAAAAAAGCCATTTAATTACATACCCCCATGTCTTCACTCAGCCATTCTCTAAAATATATTTTCCCAATTTCGGCATGTACCCCGTCTCTACTCTCAATTAGCTATCGCATTGGGTCTTTGCTTCCAAGCCCCTTAAGTAATAGTAACTTAATTTTCCAAGCCATAAATCAGGTAAACGCATGCTCCACAGCACACGTTCCATTTGGTTTTAATCAGGGGCAGGCGGGTACTCAGAGGTCGGAAGCATGAATTCAGAAGGCTCCTATGCCTTTTTGGAGGGAGAAATCTTTGGCTTCTTAGAATTCCCTTTGTGAATGTCTTAAGTATCCTTTTGGCAGAAGTTTGACTCCAGAAAGAATCTCGCACAGAATCTTTTAACTCATTGACCTACACACACTCCTTTTTACTTCAGCTCTGAGATTAAAAGAAACATCTGACAACTTTCCTATACCCACGTACTCTCCTGATTTTCTGTGTTGTACTTTTAACATAATAAAAAAGTAAAAAGTGTAGCTGCTGAGAAAAGGGCCACGAGAGAAGAGAATTAAGAGCTGTTTGATTTCTAGAAATTGTCACAGTGAAATGGCTCTCACAAGCAGCCCCATCACCATTGCTGTTAGGTTAGCTGTTGTCTTGAGGAAGAAGAAAGTACCCTGTCAAAACCCTTATGGTTTCTAAGGACTCAGAGTTCCTAGCCCTCTGTTTTATAACAATAAAGGATCTTAGAGGTGCTCTCTGTAACTTCCTCATTTCCTATACTGAGGATGGTGATATCTAGACAACTATCACAAGCCTATTAGTGCAGACCTAAAGCCAGAACTCCACTGTTCTATGTGCCTCTATATTATACCTAATATAACATCTAATGAATATGTACTTAGTCAGATACACACCTGATGCAAAACTTACAAATACATAGAAGTGTCTTATTCATCAACCTTTATTATTTCATTGAGAATTGTAGTGGTATTTTAGAACATTAAGAATTGAGAGAAAAATCTTAAATTAATTAGAGAAGCAAAAAGATATATATATATATCACATATTTAATATCATCCTATATATATTACATGTATAACATATATATAACCTAAAATAGAAGGAAAACATATTGACATGCATTTTCATCAACATGGGACATAAAAATACAGTGAGCATTTCAAATATGGGGAGAGATTTTATTTTATTTTTTTGCTAGAAGATATTTTAATTCTAAAATTCTGGAGGAAACTATTTTTAGCCTACAGTCCTATGACTAGTGCTATTATCCAGACGTGAGTTTGAAAGGAAGATGCCTTTCTACCTATAAGAAATAAGAGAGTTAAACTCCTCCCCAAATTCTGAATTACAGAAAGATGCATAAGAGCCATAAGAAAGAAGAATCCAAGAAAAAATGATGAGGTAGAAGAATCAAAGGCTAGGAGTGATATTAGGGAAACAGTTTTAGGTTTAATAACTATTTATTGAAAAACAGTTGCACTGAATTTTCAGAAGATAGCAACAAGGAATTTAGCAGGGATAAAACGGGATGATAGACCAGCAGAAAGATAAAAGTCATTAACATTTGTAAACCAAGTTTCAGGGTAACTCTGGAATTTATTAACATTTAAAATACGCATTTCTAGTGCAAGCATACAGAAAACCCAAGGATTTCATAGCAGCAGTTGTTCCTAGTGGTGAAAAATAAAGAAAAGCCATCTTTCAGACACAGAGGATAGCTACACAGTGACTCAGGCGTCTCTGGTCAGCATCTATGCCTCTAACTACGGTAATTATTAATAGAAAGGAAATGAAAGGGCAAGAAGCAAAACCAAACACATACGGAAAAGACCTTCTGTCTTCTCAGGAAGAACTTCAGGGCATGTTCTTCAATAAAAACTCAAGTTTCATGGATGTGCCCAGAGAATACAGGAAGTCCTGGCCTTCATGCCCATTTGCACATTAGATGTCATATGAACCGCATCATCCTATAGATGCAAAAACTCGGATCTGCACACGGAAGCTCCTCGGTTACACGCTCCAGGCCAAATGTGCTAGGGGTGTCATTTTATGAGTCATTTCTTTGTTTATTTACTCATTTCCCTCTGACATGTATCATATATTTCTTGAGCTTCTTTTATTTTTTTGTTATTTACTTGAGACAGAGTCTCACTTTATCACTCTCAGTAGAGTACTGTGGCATCACAACTCACAGCAGCCTCAAACTCTTGGGCTGAAGCGATGCCCTTGCCTCAGCCTCCCTAGTAGCTGGGACTATAGGTGCCCACCAGAAGGCCCAACACCTGGTTACTTTTCTTGTTTGTTTAGCAGGCCCAGGCCCAGTTCGAATCCACCCTCCCAGAGCATGTGGCCAGCACCCTAACTACTGAGCTTCGGGCGCCCAGCCTGTGGAGCTTCTTTTAAAGGCTGTGTCTTACACACTAGGACTTAAAAATGAGGTCTTTGTTCACCTTGAACTTGCTTCGTATGATAGGAATCAAATTGTTGCTCAAGGTAACGATAGTTTACAACAACAAACGAAGATAAAGCCAGAGGAAAGAGAGATTCTCTCTATTTGAAGAGCTTTGAAAAACCTAACCCAGCAGATGACCAAATGGGTTGGCCTTTGAAGGAGTAACACTTTGCCAATATCAGAAGTGGAAGAAGAATGTTCTGGAAGGAGTAATGTGCACTAGAATATTGACAAGGATGTCCACAGCCGGGGCAGGGAAATGTAAATATCCTAATGTGTGTGACAATCATGTACTTAACTGTGCATGTTTCACACCACAGAGGGCCAGGACAAGACACGTAATTGGACCTGTGTTTTCAGAACGATAACCTGATACTTCGGAAGACAGGGAAGTGAGAGGATATGGACCGGCAAAGATTTCATAAGAAGCCGAGGGAAAGGGTCGTGAAGTTGGAGAAGAGGAATTTGTATGGTACATGCTTCAGAAGGAGGAACTTGACAACGGTGGGGACAGTTTACAAGTTATTTCTCAATTTCTGTTTACTTATTTCCTCTTCTCGTCCCAGTTTTCTTGGAAGTTGTGGAATCCAGAGGACTGAACGTTATTCTCCTGTGGGGATAATGGGCAGTCCGAAGACCTGAAAGATCCAAGCCCAAGTTGGGGGGAAGGAAAGGGGAAGCCGAACCCCAACAAATGCCAGCTCAAGGGACCCTCTTTTCCAGGTTTTCAGAGAGCACCGTGGTCACAAACCCCAGCGATGATGGCATCCAAGGAGTAAACTCCCACACCCACGGGAGGCGGCAGCCACGGGATGGGGGCTCCTGTAATTGGTTACATTCGGCATCTGAGGTCTCACCACAAGTTGGCAGAGGCTGTGTCACACAGAGGAAGACGCATCTGTGGGCAGGACCTTCTCCAGAGCGCTGGTCTCAAAGCGCATGGTGGCCGTGACTCAGGGTGGAGGGGCCTACACCGGAGCTCTGGAGTCACCAGGAGGAAAAGGGGCTGAGGTTTAGTTGTGTTGACACCCTCAGCTTTGGCCACTTTGGCTACTTTGCTAAACCTCAAAAGGGTGAATTATAAGGCTGGAAAAGCTACAGGAAAAGCCCTCCTGGGGACACAGCTTCCCGTTCTCGCCTGGAGGCGTGCACCTGATCTTTGTGCTCTGACCCTCCTTTGCTCGGTTGCCATTTCTGGTCTGTGTTGTGTTAGAACAAGTGGGAAAACTTGAAAATATAGCTAGTCTTCATTAATGCCTATGCCCTCTCTACAGAGTCAGCTGAAGGTCCTATAACTTCTTAATAAAGTTAAGCAATTAGGACATTGGATATTTACTTTTCTATTTTTGTGATAGTTTACTAAGAAGAATGTGTTTCAACTCCATCCAGATGATCACAAAAGATGTAAAGTCTCCATCAGTTTTCATGGCTGAATAGTATTCCATGGTGTACATAGAATATGTACCACAAATTGTATACCACAATTTGTCGATCCATTCGTGCGTTGACTCATATGAACAACAAGACACAGATACAGTCTAGTACGGTGGCAGGGGGAGGGGGGAGGAAGGGGAAAGGGAACAGGGGCGGATGACTGGCAGGAAGAGGGAGGTATGTGGCTGGATCCTACCTAAGGGGCATAGTGCAGGGATGTACCGCACACCCCCTGGGTGAGGGGCTCTTTTGCAACTGGCACTTTACTTTGCAAGTAAGAACAGTGTAATCTAAAAATTCGTACCCTTGTATTAATTTGAAATAAATAAAGAATAAATAAAAATGAAAATAATGTTTACAAAGTTAAAAAATTAGAAAAGAAGGCTCAGTCAGTTATTGGGGCTGTGTGTGTTTTGCGTTTACCTTCCACTAACCCACTCCCCTCTGGCTGTCATCCTTTGAGGGGGAAGTGGGGCAGACCCACATGTGGGCCTGCGTGACTCTTTGCAAGGACACGTGCACCGTGCATGGGGCTTTTTGTTAGTGTCTTGTCCTCACATCACAGGTGATGCCAGGGCCCAGATGAACGGACAGGACAGTAATCCCACCTACCTAGAAAATCCACTTTGCCATGGCTCCTGGATTTTCTGCACACACACACACACACACACTCACACACACACTGCTTCCTTCACTTTTCCTCCTCTCTCTCATCCTTACTGTTACTATTATTTTTTGTCTCCTTTCTCGCTCACTTTGATTTCTGTCTTCCTTGTTTCTTCCTGCCCTCGCAGTGTAGACAGTGTAGAAAGATATAGGATTCATTGAGTAATGCACTGAGTTTTGGTGTTTACCCATCTGTGGTTTTTAAAAGGAATACGTGAGTGAAAGTGTGGGCGTGTAAGAAAGACCCTAAGAGCACAAGTGTGTCAAAGATGTTACGTGGCAGATGAAATACGCAGTTAGTCACAAAGCAGAACAAGAGGTGGAGGGATCTATCTACAGCAGAGTTCTTGGAAGGGTGCTCACATAATTCATATTAGGGAGATGACATTTCATATTATTTCTCTTTATGCATGGTGAGTGCTGGGGAAGCTTGGTGTGCTTAGGAATTTGATCATGGTGGCAAGTAAAACCATCTTTCTTTCCTGCAGCGACCTTGATGAATTTTAGGACAGTTAGGGTGGGCCAGGCCCCATTGGGGTAGGGAACGGAGGGCCACATTATTTTGCAGGAGAAACTAATAGCCGGCTTCCAACTTCCATGAGAAAGAGAAGTGAAAAACAGGGCAGTGGGCTGAGATGTGAGACAAAGAGATGGCCCACGAGAAATTTCCTGATGTGGGATTGGCCACTAGAATTTGAATACAGGGATGTGCTCGATGGGTTACTCTGATACCTGCAAGGATGCTACCCTGTCTCAGTGTTTAATTTTAAGCTTGTTTAACTTCAAATTTCCTTGTGCATTGACCATACAGAACTGGCTCCAGATAGCGGTATTTGGAGACAGTCAAAGCAAGAGGGATGTGTTTCCAGGTTTCTACTGGGCAGGGACAAGACTGGCATGAGGCAAGAGCAGGGACTTGGAGAAAGAAGTGACTTGGAGACACGTAAGTGCCTTTAGGAAGCCCAGGTGTTTTAGAGAGAAGTCCCTTGCTTCTCTCAGAAGGTAGAGGATCAAGGAAATTTACTTAAGTAGTCATGAAAAAGCTGACTTCCCAAGTTTGTCACAGCTGGCAAAGCTGAAGGACTTGGGGTGCTATGAGGGTCTTAGGCATAAGCCCCCCCACACACACACTCTCACCAGACAGTTGATCAGATATTGCTGGAGAGGCTTGTTCACTATTGTCAAATTAACTAATTCCTCTTGTTGCTACTCAAGTACAAATGATGGTCTGCACGGAGCTGCAGAGAAGATGGGACACTGAGCCGCAGCACTAGAGGCTGCCCGTCAGGACTTAAGGGTCAGGGCTGGATGTGACTGCACGGGTGTTTTATCTGTCCCTGACATCTTAGTAAGGCACATCTCCCATGACTGGATTCCCAGGGTTGTTCTCGCTGCTCTGGAGTCCGTGTCCTGATGGGAGCTTCAGGTCCCTTAAAGTGTATTTGATTAAATGTGAGTAAATGTAACCATTTTTGGTGCGTGACAACAAAAGATAAGAGATTAAATTGTTTATGTAGATTTTCTTATGGAGTTGGTTTTTTTTTTTTTATTTTATTTTTACTATGATTCAAACAAAAATGAGTGAGCATTTGGTACCGATAAGTCACTACCATACCCTCCTGCTCATTTCCAAGTTCCTCTCCTCTTACATGCCCGGGTCTTACAGGTGGGTGAAATGTCAGGTTTGCTGTACTGATCACTCATCAGATGAGGAGTGACCCCTTTGTGTCCAGTTGGCAACCACTGTTCCCTCACCTCCTCCTGTAAGCTATCTGTATTCTCACAACCTTCTAGATAGAATATTGAAGAGAAAACAAGAAAATGTTTTTATTTATCAGGAGATGAGGATGGTAAGCTAAGCTTTCTCCAAGGTCCTGGATCAATGAGAAGGACCCAAAACATATGGAAAATATGGAGAAAAGGGTATAAGTAATAAAAATAAAAATAAAATAAATAGAATAAATTGGGAATGCCAGTTCCTGGTAATGATTTGTTTTCACAGTAACTGAGAACTCCCATAAACCTGTGATTAATCACACATTTATGGTTAGGGTAAGCTGGGAGAATTAGGGGGCTCCTTGGGACTCGGGTTATTAGCACAGCTGCTTTTCATTGATGAGATCTGAGTTCAAATCTCCACCAATGTTACAAATGAAAATGTCATTTTGAAAGTTAATTAGCTCCATGCAATAAATACTGGCTACTTGATTGATGTACCTAAAAAATCACTGCCCAGAAAAAAATATATATATGTATTTATATATATATATATATCTGGCCCTTTAGGAGAGTGAAGCCAGTCAAAAGTCAGACATTATTTAAACAATTTGCTTTTCTTAATGGTCCAACCACCTGCAAGTAAATAGAATTTATTAAAGGAAGGTGGAGCTTCTAGGAGTCGGAGCATGTGAAAGAATGTCTGAACATTTTAAGGACTGCAGAAATTTAGAACTAGAGAAAATCTTTAAAAGCCTTCTAATCTACTCCTTGTTTTTTTATAGGAAAGGGAATAAAAACTTGGGAGGTTAAGTGACTTGCTGAAGTCACACAGTTAACTAGGGTGGGAAGCAGGGCTGGACTCCAGGTGCCCTGGCAACAATATTTGCTCTCTGAATTATTCTTACAGACTCTTAGCCTGGTTCTCCCCTCACCTCTGAGGGTTTAGCTTCGCCACAAGGCTCATCCACGTGACCTTTCTTGGGTGTATTCTGTGCGTCAGAAGATTTCATCTTTGCTTATTAAAACATTTCAAAACTTGATTTGCATCAGTGCTCCCCTAATGGTCACAATGTAGAGAGGTTGATGGAACACCTCCCAGGTGAAGAGCTCAACCGCCGCTCGGACCTTACCTAACAAATGCAAACAATGTGACCAACCATATGGAGCCTTATATTAATCTAAAAGAAAATCAAGAATCAAAAAATTAGAAATTAAAGATAAATTTCAAAACACTTTTTTTACATGAAGATGTTTCCATTAGTATTGTACAATCCACACAGCTGTATTCCCTTTACACTAGATACCCTAACACTGAATTCACAATTTAATGGGAAAATTAAGTTCCTGCATGCATTGGACTGAAATTAGAGATGTATGAGATATTACATTAAGTGAGAGAGCAGACGGCTACTCCACCTGAACCAATAATCTGTACAGACTTTAGTCTGGGCCAGTGAGGGTCAGGTCACTGGTTTACATGTTGACAGTTTAAGCTGCTCTTGACCTTGAAAGAATGTCTTTTATATAACATTTCATTTGGTGGTGACATGGCTTTACTAAGACTGTTAAGGCAATTCTAGTGAAGGCTTGGGAGGGAAAAAAAGGAGTCACCGAGGGAGCTGCTGGCATCTCAGACAATGTGGGTACCATCTTGAAAGGAATACTGGTTTAGGGGCAGCTTAGTTCATTCTGGTGAGGTCTTAGATGGAAATGAGGAAAATGTTCTCAGAAACCAGAAGAAAAGCCATCCTCCTTCTACAGTGGCAATGAACTTGGCTGAATTGTGTTCTAGTGTCTTGTGGCAGGTAGAACTTGCAAGCAATAAAATTGCTGGGGAGATTTCTAAATCAAGTGTTAGACTGGTGTGCTTTCTCCGTATTACCTAGAGTAATTTGTGAGCAGAGAGAGATTGAAGGTGTTGTTAGGCAAAAAGGAACCAGTACTTGAAAATTTGGAAGATTCTTAGTTTATCCGTATTGAAAAAAATTAAAAAGTGGACAGTGTTCTGAAGAGAACTCTAAGGGTGCAGCTGAATGACCATTTGATAAGTATATTAGTATGGATGTGAACCACAGACTTCATTAGCCATCTTGGCAGAAGCCAGGATGAAAGATGAGATTGTAAGAGCAGAGAAACTGCAGTTTGAACTAAAAAGGGCAGAAAAATTGAGACAATAATAGGAGGCTATTAGACTTCTGGGATTCTATGGGCAGGTCCATAGAGCTATTTAGCTTCAACCATGTGTTATACCTTAAGAAAAGGGAGGTCTGACGTTGAAATCAATTCAGTGGTTGTCAGGACTGCCACTGCCACTACAGGTCTGGAGGGTAAGTCTGATACCATGTAGTTCTCAGTAGGCCAGGGATGGGTTTGGGGTTTCCCTGCAGAGCCAGTGGTCCTAGAGGGCAGAGCATCAAACCAAAGATGCTTATTTGACTTAGATAATATTAGATGAGACTTTGGAATGAAAGTTAATGCAGAAATGAGTTAAGACTTTTGGAGCTGTTGGGATAAAATGATGTGTACTTTGTATGTGAGAAAGACCTGGATGTGGGGATACCAAGGGCTGAATATTTGGAGTGATGTTATGTTCCCCTCAAATTGATATGTAGAAGCCCTAACCCCTGGCTTGGCTATATTTTGAGATGATACCTCCGAGGAAGTAACTGAGGTTAAAAGAGGTCACAAGGGTGCGCCCCCATCTGATAGGATTAGTGTCCTTATAAAAAGAGATGTCAGAGACCTTTCTGCCTCTTTCTCTCTCTCTCTCTTATATACACACAGCTCTCTCTTTCTCTCTTTCACACATGTGAACATGTACACACACCTCTTTCTCTCTCTAAATTTCACTGCATTCAAATGTATCTATACTCCGTGATGGCCTTTTGTTTCTGTTTTACCATGAAATTTTCTATCCTAAGGTGACATTTTAACCCTCTTGTTTTTGTATTAAAAATATTTTTAAGCTTTTAATCCTTTTAAAGGTATATGTTCAGATTGTGGGGAGGACCTGACTTTATTTTCCACCCCCAATGACTATCCAGTTATCACAAAACCATTTATTCAGTAATCTACCCCTGTTTAAAAACCTTCAAATACCAGGAATATGTTGACTTCTAGATGTGTATTTCCAGCCCAGGTCTCTTTGCAGAGATACAGCCCTTCTGAACCAAATGTTCCCTTATCCCTCCTAGAATTTTACAGACACTTTGGAATAAATACATCTAAGCATAACTAATCATACTCCTCATAATACCTACTAAGTGACAATCACTTTAATAGACATTCTGCTAAACACTAGAGGGATAATTTTAAATGTCCATCACAGGCAGGTCCTGTTTTTATCATCTCCATTTTATACACCAAGAAACCCCAAATCACAGGTGTTTGAGTTACTCATCCTAGGGGGCTGGGATGGGAGTGGCCCTGGGTAGTCAGAGCCCAAAGTGATTCTAGTTCCCTGGGGGCTGCTCCTACCCCAAACAATAGCCAAGCATTATGGAGTCTACCACCCCACTATCTCTTAATTCCTTCATTTATCTCTCTTGTTTCTGCTCAAAACCTTGGGTTGCTTCTGATGTCTTCAAGATGCAACCTGTAACTGTTGCAGGCAATGACATCCCTGTGGATGCAGACTTTTCTCTCTGATGTGATCCTTACATCTCTCTCTTCACTTCCTAAATTCCTCTGTACCTGCCTTCATTTCTTCTAAAGTACCTGGCTCTTTTGTGCTGCAGAGCCTATACACATGCCAAGCCTTTTATCTAGAATGTTCTTACTTCTTTATGGATTTGAATAACCCCTACACATCATTTAGATTAAGTCCCCTTAACCCACAAGACCAGCTTATATCCTCTCTAATACCCAGTGCTTGCATCACCACAGCAGGAATCCGCCATGATTGCAATGATTGGCCACACCCCACCCCATGCCAATCATAGAGGCTGAACAACAGTGACAATTAGCAATGCCTGTTGAATAAATTAATGACTATGTTAAATAAATTAATGAGCACCTGCTAAAATCAAAAGGATGTGTGTTTGGTGTATTGGTACATTGATTCAGAAGAGAGAAAACTGGGTGAATAAAATACAGATGTCCAATGACATCACTTTTTTCCCTCAATTGTTACTGTGGTTTTCTAAAAACATAGAAAGACTGTTTATTCTATATATTTATTTAAAACTCTAATTTTCCCGAATTTTCTGTTGTTTCAATTTTTTGACCGTGAGCCATTTTTATGTAGATAATACTATCAGCCACAAATAATCATACTTTGGTTTCAACCTTTTAAGTACATGTTCCTTTTATTTGGTTTATTGAAAACTTCCAATATGATGTTAAATAATACATTAGTACCCTTTTATAATCTCTAGCTTTCATGGACATTTTTCTAGCCAATCAGGATGTTAAATTAGTGGTTTAGAACAGAAATCATTCTTCAAGTAAATGTCCATCCATTTCTAAATTCTTAAAGAAAATAAATCAAGATGTAATGTTGAAATTTACCAAATGTCTTTCAGATATCTTTCAAGATTACTTTTTTTCTGTATGTCTGCTAAAGTTACGAACTTGATGGACACTTTAACATATAACTTAACCTTAAGCCATCTTTATACACACACACACACACACACACACACACGCACATTTTAAAAATCCTTACTGCTACATACACATTTTAAAACAGAGTCATGTGTAACTGTGGGTGTTTTTATAACTTAAATTTTCTTTCAGGGAGTTACTCTACACCCCTACTGAAAACCCAAGAAGGAAAAACATGTACTTCCCATAAAGGCAAACCTTTACAATTATCTCTTTTAAAATCATTCCCCGGCTCAGCGGCTGGGGCTCAAGTGGCTAAGGTGCCAGCCACACACAACTGAGCTGGTGGGTTCAAATCCAGCCTAGGCCCACCAAACAATGATGGCTGCAACCAAAAAATAGCCAGGCGTTGTGGTGGGCGCCTGTGTTCCCAGCTACTTGGGAGGCAGAGGCAGGAGACTCGCTTGAGCCCGAGTTGGAGGTTGCTGTGAGCTGTGATGTCACTGCACTCTACCTGGGGCAACAGCATGAGGTTCTGTCTCAAAAGAAAAAGAAAGAAAGAAAGAAAGAAAGAAACCATACCCTGTTTACAAAAGCATGTTTTCTTTCTCCTTCACCCTAATCTATTTCTTTATAGGCAAAACTCTGCTATAGCAAACTGGAAGAGATTTCTCAAATTTTGTATTCATATTAAAATTAATTCTTTCAGTGAGGATTTTTAAAAAAGTTTCAGATCCAACTCATACTTATCAATAACTACCTAATCTTCCAGGTTCTAGCCTAGAAACTTTCACTTACTGTATGTAACGGAAGATCTGTACAAAGTGTTTCCTTCAATTGAGAAGAGTTTTTTCTTTGATGGGAAGGCTTATCCCCCCGTTTCTGAGTCGTGGAAACAATGTATGATAGTGAGATGTGTTTTCATACCCCGTGGTGTTGCTATGAACAATAGTCCTTTGACCCATGCGCTAAATAGTTTTTAGGTTAGCTATGACAACTGGAAAAATCATAGATGTTTGTAACCTTAAAGAAATAAGACTCTGCTTAAAAGAAACTAGGCTGCTGAGTGGAACAGAAATTCAAAGTAAACTCAGCTGTACTTGACTGTGTATCTATACACTATAAATGCTGTAATACCAGGCAAATTCTGTAGATCACTTGCCTCTCTTATTCAAATTCCTGATCAAGACATATTCCCCAAGAAATTGCTTTCTACTCCCATAGTAAGTATCATTAGGTCCATTAGCTTACCGTGTTTCCCCAAAAATAAGACACTGTCTTATATTTACTTTTTCTCAAGAAGACACGCTAGGGCTTATTTTCAGGGGATGTCTTATTTTTATTAAGCATAATACAACAATCTACACTTATTCAAATACAGTTAAGTCATCTTCTTTTGGAACCTGACAGGGAGAACCGACCTTCTTTGTGAGGCTGGCGCTAGTGATGCGTGAACTCCTTTCCCCTAGCTGTTCTCACGTGCTCAATAGGATGTCTGTGACTGCTCAAGTGCGAATAGCTTGGAGAAAGCTGTGGCAGTTAAAAGGTATTCCAGTCTTCCTTACTGCTCTGCCCTGAAATGCATGGTGTGGCTATGCAGATACGCTGCATAACCACGCCCATCACTAGGTCTTATTATCGGGGTAGGGCTTATATTTAACAAATGCAAAGAAAAGAAATCCTGCTAGGGCTTATTTTGGGGGTAGGTCTTATTTTGGGGGAAACATGGTAGAAGTGATTCTGCCCAAACTTAAATACCTCTCAAATCTGTCCAGTCCTGTCCATTCCCAGTGCCACCATTGCGTTCCTCCAGACCTGCATCATTTTCTCCCTTGGATTAAGGTAATTGCCTCTATTCTGCTTTAACTGCCTGAAGGCTCATCTCTTTCCCTGTGTCCCTTACAATTTCTTTTCTTCAGTACTCGAATAATCTTTCTTAAATGCATGCCTGAGCATGTCATCCCCTGTTTGAAATCCTTCAATTACACTCAATTGCATTCATAGTACAATCTGAGCTCCTTAGCAAGAGCCACTTTAAATCCTTTCTGGAATAAGATGGGATGTACATACGAATGTGGATGTGTGCTCACATGAACTGCGTAGCCAGGCGTGCAAGGACGACCCTTGGTAAGCCAGCCTCTGCCTCTCCAGCCTTATCCTTTGTCCCTGCACTATTCAGCTTTGCACCTTCGAGGAGCCTTGGTCTGCCTGCATTTCTGTGCACAAATTATATTGCTGCTCCCTCTGCGTGGAATTCACCCTCCACCACCTTTCAAACCTTGGCTCAGATGCAGACTGAACTGTGGTGTGTTCTCTGGGAGTGGGCAGGGAGCCTCTTCTAAATTCACGCAGCATCCTGAACATTTGTCTATCAAGCACCAATCCATGTGTTCTCATTGGCCACTGTTCTCATTGGCTGATTATCAGTCGCCAGCAATTTATTGAAAGTAGAGACTAGGAAAGCATATGGCACGCGTGGGGCACCTCAGTTCAGATGTACAGATCTCTTAGTTATTTGTTTTTGAATGTCGTATCATTTTTCCCCCCGGTCTATGGGCTTCTACAATCAACCATACATTGTTTCTCAAAGACTCCTTAGTGAAACCCTGGAGACCCTTCTGGCCAACCCACTTCCAATCCAGGAGCCCTGACTCTAATTCTTGGGCTGCTGGTCAGCCAGCATCTGATGCCATAGCTGTAAGCAATTTATTTTACCATTCCTCGAGGGACGGTGGCCACTTGTCACGGCCTCTACTCAGCTGTTGGCTGAAAGTAGTTTGAGGAATAGGTGGTCTAGGGCCTTTGTTCTTCCGGACATGTTGACCATGGACTTTTCTCTATGTCATGTAGTTTGCAAAAATGTGACACAGGCAAAATAGGTCTTGGGTAATTATTTATTTCTCCATTTAATTTTTGTGATGTGCTTTCCTCCTCCCAAGACCTCCAGCGCCCTGAGCTGCCCCAACTTCTTTACTCCCACTTAGCCTCCTGCCATTTGGCCAGTGTGTGGGGTTGATCTTCTCACATACTCCTATAAAAATCACGTGCTCCTTCATCCCTCCTTGGAAGCATTTGAAAAAGATGATTCATAATAAGTAGTTGATGACTAATAATGATTTAATGGTCTGTCCAGGTACTCTTAGTGTGTTTGCAGATTTTTCTACTTTAACCCAAAGAAATGAACTTGTAATGATGAATTTCAGGCTTCAGAAATGGACTAATGGGACGTTACAGGTGTTGGGAGGTTACACTTCTGAGCGTCTCTGTAAAACATTCTGTCTGGCTTCTTGTCTATTTTGCTGAAGCACTGATTTGTTGTGCAGCATGGATTTATTACACTGAAGAAGTAATTCAAACCACAGCATCTCATCCAGGGAGCTCAAGCCAGATCTAAACTGGTGTCCACGTGTGAAGGCTCCAGCCTGGTGGGGGAAGCATGGTGGGAAATTGTGGGGCAGTCAGGCAGTGGGTAGATGCTTCCTGGTGGTCAGTGGACCTTCCCAGAGTCCAGCGTTAGGGCCCATCAGTGATAATCACTATGGGGAAAGGAGTTGTAAGCAGTGGAGAGGTTATTAAAGATTTATGAGCAGTATCTTTGTGGTTTTCTTTTTTTTTAAGTAAACTTATTTTAGGTTAATGTAAAGGTACAAATAACCAGGTCAAAATATTTGATTTTGTTAAGTAGAGTCCCTCTTGTGATTACGTCCTGAACAATAAAGGTGCCAACCCCCACCCTGTGCCCGTTCAGTGAGAGCACCCCAACCCCCTCCCTCATTACCCCTCCTCCCAACTTGAATTGAAATGTGTTTTTCTCCTATGTTGGCATTCATCAGATTGTTTCCTGGCTTCTTATTAGTATTGAGTCCATTGGATAATTGCTTTTCCATTCTTGTGATATTTTACTAAGAAGAATTTGTTTCAGCTCCATCCAGGACATTACAAAAGATGTGAAGTAACCATCCTTTTTATGGCTGAATAGTATTCCATGGTTTGCGTGTGCCACAATTTGTTAAACCATTCCTAGGCAGTGGGCAGGAATTTCCATGTCTTGGCAATTGTAAATTGAGCTGAGATAAACAATCTAGGTGTGGTTCCTGAAACTGAATCTTTAGTCTGAATCTCTGCTACCAGCTCACACCTAATAGCTACATTTTGACTTTTGGTTGACTCTAAGTCAACCATTTAGAAAACACACACACACACACACACACACACACACAATCTAGTGCAAATATCCTTATGCTAAGATGATTTTGTTTTTCTTCTGAGTGGATGGCTACTAGTGGGATTGTGGGGCCAAATGGGAGATCTAATTTGAGATCTTTGAGGATTCTCCATACTTCTTTACAAAGAGGTTGTATTAGGTTGCAGTCCCACCAACAGTGTAAAAGTGTTCCCTTCTCTCCACATCTGTGCCGCATCTGCAGCTTTGGGGCTAATCTTATTGGGTTAGGTGATATCTCAGGGTGGTTTTGATTTGCATTTTTCTGATGATTAGAGACCATGAGCATTTTTTCCGTGGGGTATCTGTGTTTTAGTGTCTATTGATTCAGATGATAGTACTTATCCTCAAAGACAATTTAAAAAGTTTGCTTTTATCAGATGCTTCACAGGCTGTCCCCTGCAAGAATTCTTCACGTAGCCAGTTGAGATGGGATTTTCCACACTGATAGGAGCTCTGCAGAGTGTCTCCTCCTACTTCCCCGCTGCCAAGACCCTGAGGGCTCAACTACATCCTCCTGGTTCTCTTCCCTGGAATGGTTGAGGGGGTTGAGGGAGAGGTTTCATAGAATGAATCTTCTGGCTGGGTTGGGACAGCAAGACTCATGCCTGGGTCTTTGTTTCAGCTTGAAATATACCACAAATTAATTGGACTGATGGAGATAATTAAGATAGTCACCTGGATGGTGTGCCTTTCCTCTGAAAAATTTCTTGACGTTGCCAGATCTAAGCTTGGCGTATTGAAATGTTAATGATTCATGGTTTTTAAAAGAAAGGTTTTTTTTTTTTCCCTTTGAATGGAATTCAGAGATAAAATGTTTAGATTGATGAGGACCCATGGTGCAGACACACATACTGCTCCCTGTAATACACATTACCTAGCATGACGCATATCTCAAGGAATTCAATTCTAAACCTGTAAATTCCTCCTGTCACAATGACAGTGAGTTTTGCTCTATACGTGTAAATATTCTGGGGGACTTCCTAGATCTCTAGCCAGAGAAGACTCAGATTTGAGTACAAATGTGGTTTGAGCAAATAGGGGTAACTGACCAATCAGTTGATTAGAAAAAGAAGCCACTGTTAAAGTAATCCAAATACTTTGGCATTCTTTGCTGATAGTTAATATTCTTCAGACTCGGTGTCTGTGGCTCAAGCGGCTAAGGCGCCAGCCACATACACCTTAGGTGGCGGGTTTGAATCCAGCCTGGGCCTGCCAAACAATAATGACGGCTGCAACCAAAAATAGCCAGGTGTTGTGCCGGGTGCCTGTAGTCCCAGCTACTTGGGAGGTGGAGGCAAGAGACTCACTTGGGCCCAGGAGTTGGAGGTTGTTGTGAGCTGTGATGCCACAGCACTCTACCCAGGGGGACAGCTTGAGGCTCCGTCTCAAAAAAAAAAAAAAAAAAGCTGAATAATTGTGATCTTGTCTCTTCTGCTAGAAAGAACCAGTGGTATTTCTGGGCTTCATCACACACAGGGTCTTCTGCATTAAGTCCTTTTTGATACACATCCTTCTCATCTCCTGATTTTTATACTTCTAATCATGAGCTCCTTGCCATGAGCTCCTATAGATCCTCCTCTATAAGGAGTAAAGATCCTTCACTTTAGAAGTTAACTTGGAATTATGCCCTACCTGCCTTTGTATTAAGTTTGTGCAAAATTCCCCCCTTAGCGGTGGGACAGTGGCCTGTCCCTGTCTTCTTTCTCAGACAGCTGAGTGTGCTTTAATTATGCACCTCAGGTTTTCCCTTCTCCCCTAGAATCTAAGCCACTCTTGGCTGGAGAAAAGTATTCATGTAAACATTTAAAGATAAACACCATTGAGTTATATTTAAAATCAAAAAAGCACACTTTTATTTTTCTAGCTTTTTAAAATCTCTTAACAATGAACAAGTGGGTGAAATACTTTCATTGAAACACTTGAAAATAATTTGAGTTACAAGGAGTAGAGCAGTGTCACCCCAAGGCAACACGAACGTTTGATAGATAGTTTCAGGATTTTGGTAAATGTATATATTCATGTAAACATCACGGGAGTCAATACATAGAGCATTTCCATCTCCCTCAAACAATGTCTTTATGTCCCTTACCAGCCAATCCTGCTCCAAACAATTATTGATCTGATTTTTGTATTGTGGATTAGTTTTGCTTGTTTAGAATTTCATGTAAATGGACTCATGTAGCTTATGCCTGCTTTTATCTTATTTCTTTTACTTAGCATAAAGATTTTGAGATCCATCCTTCTTGGTGTATCTGATAGTAGTTTGTTTATTTAAGTTGCCGAGTATATTTCGCTGTGTGAGTATACAACAATTCCTTCATTCATTTGCCCATTGATGGACATTTGTGTTTTTGACTTGGGGCTATTATGAACATTCATTCACATACAAATCTTTTCATAGAATTACATTTTCAGTTCTTTAGGATAAATATCTGGGAATGGAATGCTTGGATCACAGAGTAGGTATTTTTAAAATTTCACGAGAAATTGCCAGTCCGTTTTGCAAAGTGGCTATACACTCCCACCAGCAGTGTATAAGAGTTTCACTTGTTCCACATCTTTATAACAGTTGGTTTTGCCAGTCTTTTAAACTTCGGCTATTTCCGTGGGTCTGTGGTAGCAATTTCCTTGGTGTCTAATAAGCACTTTTTTGGGTGCTTCCCGGCCACCCATACATCCTCCGTGAAGTGTCTGCTCAAATGATTCCCCCTCCTCAATTGGTGTGCCTGCCTTCTCATAATTAAATCACGGGTTTTCTTTATATTTTAGATACAAGTCTTTCATCAGACATACGTCATGCAAATCTTTTCTCCCAGAGAGCTTCCCACAAACTGATCCATCTCTATTAATCATTGTGGGAGCTGATCCCACAAGCTGATCCATCTCTATTAATCATTTCTTGTTTAGTTTTGTGGAATCTTCCTCTACACACATAGGACCACCATCTCCAGCAGATCCCTTTTGCGGATTCTGAGTCTTTCTGCGCAGATGCCCCCTTCTCAGCTGTACAAGTTACCGTCCCCTAAACCGCTCCAAACTCCGACTTTTGTTCTTTAAGCTCAAGGAGCCTACTGTGTTTTACGCGTTTCTCTTTCCTGCTCCTGACTCAGAAACTACCTCCAGGCGGGAAGCCAGTGTGATCACAAGTCTCACTTTTCACCCTTTTCTTGGAGATCACAGTATTGAGTCATCTGTTTTTTTCAGTGTTTGAAAACTGCTATTTGGTATATATTTTGTCTAGTTTTGTAGATTTTTATTGTAGGAGGTGTGAACTAAAATAAAATCTTAAGGGTCCTGCCTCAGCAACTGACTGACTGGACCCCCTCTTCGCTCAGAGGATCCCTAAAACTGAGTTCCTAGTCATGAGAAAGGACATGAGACAGACCCCATCAGGCCCCCTTCCTTTCCCTCCTTAGAGACGCCCTCTGTAACTCACTAACAGGCCTAAGGCTATGCAAGAACCACCTGCAGGTCCTCAATATACATAACAAACCAACTGAGTCTGTCCAGGACCCCCTCTCCAATTAACAGATCCTTTATCTTAAACATCTTTTCCCTGGCTCCAGGTGTACTAGACAGAGCCTACCTCTTTCAGCCAATTCGATGTCTATAAACCCACCAACAACCCGTAGGTTCCCACTTTCAGATCTCCCACGTTTTTTGGCCAAACTGATGCGTTTTCAGCGAATTGATTTATGTCCTAAACTGTAATCCCTGTCCCCCTAAAATTTGTAAGACCAATCTGTAACCCCACTACCTCAAGTCCACGCGCTCAAGGCTTCCTAGGTGTGGCTCTAGGTCATGGTCTTCAACTTTGGCTCAGAATAAACCTCCTTAAATTATTTTACCGAGTACAGCTTCTTTTCCAGTGACAGTCACACCTACTTTATCATGACTGGAGGCTGAAATGTTCAGATGTTACTTGGAAACAAAAGAAAATCAAATAGAAAAGGAAAAGATTAAAAGATTTCAGAAAATGTAATTGAAGGTCGCATTAGCATACTTGAAAGATTCTTGCTCAAGGAATGAGTGAAAATTTTGCGCTTTATTTTTCTCCTGTTATAAGGAATTACGCAGCCCACACGATTGCAAATATTACTAGTTGCCTGTTATTCTCCCAACATATTTTGTTTCCTCAGCTACTTACAAAGTAAAAACAAACGTACAACAGCAGCAGAGAGCCCCCACGAATCAAGCAAATGATCGAGTTGATGTAATTGCTGTCACTCTCCCTGAACACAGCACATTTCTGTCCCCTTTGTGAGTCTTTTCCATTTTTCCCTTTCCACTTTCCTGCACACATCCTGTATTGTAATCAGAAGCTGGAGACTCAGTACAGACCAGATCATTCATCAAGAAGACAACATTTTATTTAATTTATATGTATATTTTATTATTTAATCATAGCTGTGTACATTAATGCAATCACGGGGTACCATCTGGTGTTTTCATATACAATTTGAAATACTCTCATCAAACTGGTTAACGTAGCCTTCATGTCATTTTCTTAGTTATTGAGTTAAGACATTCATACTCTGCCTTTAGAAAGATTCACTCGTACCCTTGTAAGATAAACCATAGAGGTGACCCCACCAATCACCCCACCTCCACCCGTCCACCCTTCTCCTCCCCCTCCCCCCATATTCTAAGGCTATAATTAGGTTATAACATTCCTATGAAAGCTATAAATTAGTTTACCTCCTTCATGTTTACATGGATGGAGCCGGAAAATGTTCTTCTTAGCAAAGTATCTGGAAGAAAAAGAAGACAACATTTTAATATCTTTTGTGATGAGATAGTAACAGTGGTACCTGGTTGATCATACTTGATAATCATAACCAGCCTGAGCTACAAACAGGATATTGTGACTTTGAACACATCAGCTGATAGTTTTCACCTCTTCTTTCTCATCTCTAGAATGGGATGATGAACAGATAAGCCAACGTGTAACCCAGGATATCAAATATTAGAATGTGAATTACTTGCTTACAATTTAGGAAAGGATTCTCCCAGACTTCTGGAAAAATATATTTTGGGGCACATGTTTAAATACACATAATTCAACATTACACACACACACACACACACACACATATATATATTTTTCTCTTTTATCAAAGACTCTACCAACATAGCAGTAATTTCAAATAAAGTTTAAATCCATGTGGTCAAGAGAAGAGGAAGAGAGAAAGAAACAGACAAGATCTTTCTCCAAACGGCAAGCAGATGATTAGTTTGGTAAATGACCCAACAGACTGTTGGCGGCTGAAACTTACACACCTGTAGATGAAAATGTAAATTAAAAAAGAGCTTATGAAAGAGTATGTTTCAGGTACTTTTCCCCTAAGAAGACAATAGGGAAGGCAAAAGATGAGGAAAAAAAAAAAAAAAAGCACCTGCTAACACATGATGCCCTGTCCTTACCATCACATTCCCAGCTCCACCCTCACAGGAGGCGGGATTTACTTTCGGGGCAATATTGAGCAGAACTGACAGCCAAGAGTGATGGTATTACCTTATATGGAAAACAGGGGACAAGGGCCAGGTTCACCCACGCAGCCTCGATTGACTCGTCACCCGAATTCTGGACATACATTAACAACGAGTCCACCTCCCTTCCACTCTCAGAACAGACAGTGGATGATTCCTGAGAAAAATAAACAATCCCAGAGAGATAGCTAGAGACACTGATATTTAGAGGTTTCCTTAAAGAAACCGGTTAGGTTTCTTTGACATAATTCTGCAGTGAAGCCCATCATATTGTAAGCCTTGCTCATAGATAAAGGAATTGACAGGAGAAGATCTCCAGGTGAAGCTCCCGCTCCAACATAAAAGACAGAGTGTGGGGTGGGGGGAGGTCATCTAACAGGGAGACAGAGAAGAAAGGAGAGAGGGAAAGAGAGTGAGGGAGAGGCAGAGGAAGTCGTGTGTAATACAGAGGAAGAAAAATAAGGCAGGGAGCAGCAGGAAACTTAAAGAATAGTATTCATATTCCTTGGAACATAAAAGTTATTTTACATCCACAAAAGGATGGATTGTGTAAGTATCAGAGAATCAGAAAGGGCTCTTGGACACACACATACATGATAAGATATATATATCCATCTTTTATATAATTTATATATGTGACTCCACACTGCAAACTCCAGCTGCCTTCATCTCCCTGGGCAATCATATCTTCTCAACTCAAGGAGCATGCAGGCTGAGCTTTCCTGAGCTTCTCCATCCCTGCATAGCATCTTTGAAATTTCCTCCAGGCAATAAGCTCAGTCAATCGTAGGGCTCCCTCTGTTGTTTTCCTTCCATCAGACTTCTGCCCTATTCTTTTGGGAGCTAGAGTCTCCCTCTAAAGCCCAGGCTTGGGTGCCACGGAGTCAATCTTGCTCACAGGAACCTCCAACTCCAGGATTCAAGCAATTCTTCTGTCTCAGATTCCCAAGTAGCTGGGACTACAGGCACCCACCACAAGGCCAGGCGAATTTTTCTATGTTTAGTACAGTCAGGGTCTCGCTCCTGCTCAGGCTGGTCTTGAACTCCCACCTCTGCCTCCCAGAGTGCTAAGATTAGAGGTGTGACACTGGGCCCAGATCCCCGTCCTTTTTAGACTGATGTCCAATATCTTCAAAACCATTGTTTCATATATTTTGTTGTCCCAATTTAAAAAATCTGTTTCTGGTATATGGGTAAATGTGGTTATTTTCATTTTTTCTTGGAGAAAAGTGAAGCTTATACACCTAAAACTTTGATAAAATTATAATTGCATAAAAGCCATGGTTTCAGCCATTATTAGTTATTCTAGTTTTCTGAGTGCTCTGAGGGTGATGAACCTTCTGGGGGTTTTATGGAAACAGCTTGGGTCTTTCCCCTTAACTCTAGCTAAATAACCGCCTTCTCTTTCTTACTTACAGGTTGCTATTTTTGAAAGAATCCTCACTTCAAGTTGATGTTCAGGATATAGGAGACAGGGTTATTCTTCAAAGTTCTACCTGGATGCTTTTCCGGTGAGACATTTGCTATTGTGTGACTGTGGCCCCTCCAAAATCCAGGTGTTCCCAACATGATAGTATTAAGAGGTGGGACCCGTAGGAGGTGATTACAGCATGAGGGTTCCTGCCAGTGAATGGTATTAAGGCCCTTGTAAAACAGGCTTCCCACAGCATTCCGGCCTCCTGCCCTCCCTCCCAGTGTGTGAGCAGACAGCATTCCTCACCTTTGGAGGATGAAGCCCTCACTAGGTAACCAAACCTATTGTACCCCGATGTTGGACCTCCTAGCCTCCAGAACTATGAGAAAATAAATTTCTGTTCTTAATAAATTATTCAGGCTCCAATATCTGGTTATAGCAGCACAAAATGAACTAAGGCAGGGGTGTCCAACCTGCGGCCTGTGGTCTGCTTGCTGATTTTGGAAGGACTTATTTTGCTTGTCTGTGGTGTTGGTTATCACAAAAAGTATGCATGGGATCTTTCGTTTTATTATCAGCTTCTGTTAGTGGTCGTGCGTTTAATGTGCGACCCAAGGCGACTCTTATTCTTCCGTACAGTAGAAGAAATAAAAAAAGAGGGATGGGTGGACATCCCTGGACTAGAACAATACTGAACTTCTCTGATCTTGATTTTTCTTCTTCTGCAGAATGAGGTCGATACTCTGTACTTTTCTGTTTGTGGGGTTTAACTACTTTACGTGTTAAGAAAACTAGCCCAGAGCCCGAGTCATAATAATTTTCAAAAACAATTGATTAATTAATTCTTAAACACTTCAATCCAGGTGATCTGGCCATGGGTCTATTTTGTTCTCTGATGCCATCTTGTTGTCAAAACCTGACAGCTGGCTATGGACGCTGTTGACATGTCTTAAGTAATTTCCTAGGAATATAGCTGACTCCTGAAGCACGTCATACCTCAATGCTCTATTTCCCAGGAGCGACCAATGAGCAGAACTTGGCACACAGAGAGGGCAGGCCTGGGGTGAAGAGATTCGTCTGCCTGCCCAGGGATGCTGGGGCGATTTGCCTGTGCACGGTCTCAGCTCTGGGCCAGGAGAGAGGAGAGTGACTTCTTTCTGTAGCACCTCTCCAGCCGAGGGCCCCGCGGTTGGAGACACACATCCATGGCAGAAGATCAGCTGCTTTAGCAGCTAATTAGTGAGAGAGGTTATGCATGACATTTGGAAAGTTCCTAAGTGAGCCTTGCGGTAGTGAGAAGCTGAATAACATCCTTACGCTATCTGTCACATCGTTTACGTTCACTTCTCTTGGCCTGGCCTCGGCACACTGCATAAATCTACAGCTGCAGAAACCAAGCTCTCGTATAAAATTGAAGGATTTATTTTGAGGTATTGAAAGGTTTATAGCTGAAAAAGCTAAAATTTGCCGAATCGGCATTTGGAGGGCTCTGCCTCATGCCTCACCCCTCTTGGCTCTCCAATTCTGTTCTCTGAATTTCTGTCTCCATGGGGAGACCAGGAAGCCAGGGGAAACAGTGGCATGGACAGAGCTGTCCGCCCGTACTTTACCTGCTCTTGGCCTTCTGTGGCTTCACATTTCAACCTGAGTAGCCCCTGACGCTGTCCTTAGGATGCGCAGACTCCTGTACGGGAGAAACAGAATAATCATTCAATTCTGCTCTGCTGGCTGACTGCATTTTGGATCCCAAGAACTTCCGTCAGTTTTCAGGACAAATTTTAGAACGCAGGGGTAAGTTCTCAACCCCTTCTTCCCTACATCATGACTGCAGTGCCGGGGATCAGAGGGAGCTAGCTTAGGTCTTTCGTACTTGCATAAAATAAAAACATGAATGGTCACAATTAGATTGGATCCAGTGTTCAGCATTGGTTCCCCTGGAGCCAGCAGACCCTCCCTAGTGATCGCCTAGATTTCCAATCTGCGGTCTGGTTCATTTGCTGAACTAAGAGGTTGTTCCCCAGATCTCAGAAATGCTTGCAGATGGACCAGGTATCAAAGCTTAAAAATCAAAAACTAAATGTATATGCGGGATGCCATTGAGCAGAGAGCTGCAAGGCAGCGCAAGGGAAGACCAGCCGCTGGGAAGGACAAGTCTCCAGGTCCGAGTCTGGTTCATTGGCTCATTCCCTGACCTTGGGGGAAAGATTTTGACCTCCATCATTCTGCCTGTAATGGGTGAAATGTCAAAACTGTAAATTAATAATGGCACATACCTTATCTATCTTCCAGGGATTTTTGTGGGAAATCAATGAGATAATGCATGCAGCTTTGAAAGCTGTAAAGAGCTCTAAAAATATGACTCATGATGACTCATGGGAACGCCAGTTCCATCCGTTGGCCCTCGCTTGATTTTCTCACCCTCTGCTCTTCTTCCCAAATCATTCCCTGTCCCCTCTGCCACTTCTCAAGCCTCTCTCCAATCTGTGAGGTATAATAACGTCTTTATCCGAGGGCTCCTGGGGTCCCACTGGCTGGCACTGTCTTTCTTAGGCGTCTCTGCTGCTACAGAGCCCTGCTGCGGGGAGGGCATATTTACAGGAACAGCTTCAGAGGTGTGTTTTTGTTGGATCAGCCCTGACCCCAGAGTGCAGTAGCAGCAGACCCTGACAAATGGAAAAGGCCTTTAATCTGCAAACGAAAAGTCTAGAACTAGCCCCTGGCTGTACCCCAACCTCCCTCACCCCCCCCCCACACCCCGGTGGTCTCTTCTGGGAATGGCCCCACTTTTTATTGAAATGCAACTATTTGGGCCCCTCCGCAGAGTGAGTGAGCGGCCGCTGAACTGTGCAGTTTCTAAGGAGTGGAGGGATCACGCTCACTATTTCTCAGGCACGCTTGTCTGAACTCGGCAAAGGCTTGGTGCTTTCTGAAATCTCCCTTATCCTGTGAGGAGAGAAATCCTTTTTACCTCTCTTTGCCCAATGCCAGTTCCAACAGCTGTAACTATTTCATTTTTAATTTGCTCCTTGCGGCCTTGTCTCTGCTTAATCCATTAAGACAACCTTGAATGTTCCCGGCTCATATATTTATAAAGGGGGGGGGGAGTGAAGAAGGAAAAAGACTTTGAAAAATGGTATCTAAATTGTAGCCAAATGTACTCAGAACTCTCCTAGGTTAAATTGCAAATAATTTTCTTTCAAACATCACAAACACTCTCTCTAACTTAATTCAACAAATTGGACCAAGGGGTTTCATTGCTCCCAGAGACATGATTCATTCTCCCCCCACCTCTTGCCGGGGCCTATTCTCCCCCCTCTTCCCCACCCTTTCCTTCCAGAAATGTTCTTCTGGTTGTTTTTTACCCACATTTCATTGTCTCTAGGTTTTCTTTCTGAAGCCTCCGTGAATAATTTTTCTGTCTGCTGAGAGAGCCATTTTGGAGACCAGCTCCAGCCTCCCTGTGCTGGGGGCTGGAGGACAGAGAAAGGAGGGAGGGCTGCTTTAAATCAATCAGTTGACACTAATCTAATGTCTAATTAGCTCTGGGTGGGCGTGTGCTTTGATTATAGGAAGTGCCTCAGGCAGTGGCTGGCGTTTGAAGGGCTGCTCCACGCATATCAATCATCCTTTGACAAGATCTGGAAGGAAAAAAAAAACCCCGAAAGGGGGGGATGTTCTTTGTATCGTCTGTTGATTATCTGTTTCCAGTGGTCCAAACCAATGCTTTGAAACTCATCCGCTCACTCTTAACCATGCGCGCCTGACCCCAGAGAGTGACAAAACTTTCTAAGTCAGCTAAAACTGCCAGTTGTGTCCAGTAATTACTTCCTGGGTCACAAAATACCGAATCATATCTAATGGGTTTCATTGCTTTTCTTTAATCTGAAATACACACAGACGCTCTACTTTGCAATATCCAGCTGAACCTTAGAAAGGAACGATTTGAGATTATGGAATTAGTCCTGTTTGTAGTTCATGTTAAATGATGGGCAATGGGATAAAAGAGGCAGAAATCTTTAGTTAAAAGAAGACCTTGCTCTTCTTGAAAATGGCACCTGCGTAATTATTTTCCAGTTGTCCGATTTGTCTTTTCTGTATCTAGATTCACTCTTTTCAGGGGACTTATGGTTTAGAAATTTTCCTGGAAGTGCCCTTGGTAGATTTAAATGCAGTTGCTACTGTTATTATTTCTGGTAGAAAGGTAAGAAATGAGTCTCACTCTCATTGGCTGTTTTTCCAAGACCTGTTTTTCTATTTGTGACTCAAAGTTATAGAATGATGATTAGATCAGAATTAGTGAGGTGGTTTGGGAGTCCTCCAGCTTTTAAAACAAACAACAAATTTCACCGAGAGGTTAATTTTACTCTTATGCTCATTGATTGTGAGATTGAAAGGGCATATTTTACAATAATTTTTTTTTAAAAATTTCAGATCCATTTGATTTGCTTTTCTATGTGGTTTTATTTTTCTAATGATTCCAAGCTGCTAAATGTGTTGGACACAGGAGTAGAGTGTTTGTAAAAGGTGATACTTGACGAGATTTGCACCCAAAACCTGGTATAGAATTCAAGTAAGATTTTGCAGACAAACTATTAAGTTTACCCCCAATCACGCTACTTAGGAGCTGTGTGACTTTGGCCAAGGTATTTAACCTCAATGAGCCCTACCTGTAAACTGGAAACCATGATTGTACCTACTTCACAGGGCGGCTATGAAAATTGAATAATATGGTGTATGTGAACTATTTAGCACAGGGTCAGCACTGGATAAAATGCTCACTGCTGTCGATGTAGATAAATGGATCCTGTGTGAGTTTAGAAATCTGCAATGTGTCTCTCTCTGAAAGCACAGACTGGAACAGGAAGGTCTCTTACAAAACTTTATGTGAGGACCAAGCATTGATACTTACACCACTCTCTGAGATCCAGGCACTTACACCACTCTCTGAGATCACAGTCACAGGGCATTCTTAGATATGAAATAAAATTCTTGAGATTATTGACCCACTTTGGGTCCCCTGATCAAGGTGTGGAACCTGTGGTTTTAGGGCCACATGTGGCCCTCTGGGTCCCTAAGTGTGGCCTTTTGACCAAATCCAAACTTAAAATTTGGATCCAGTGGAGGGCCCATGCTCGGGAAGCTGGAGGACCACAGGTGGCCTTGAGGCTGCAGGTTCCCTAGT
>NW_003852413.1:9525675-9526957 GCF_000181295.1 Otolemur garnettii
CAGTTTTTGGCCAGGGCTGGGTTTGAACCTGCCACCTCTGGCATATGGGGCCAGTGCCTTACTCCTTGAGCCACAGGCACCCCCCATCATGATTTTTTTCCTCATAGCACTTGTTGGTAAATATTTTCTTACACATTGATGAAAAGCCCAGTAAGGACGGTCAGAAGCATGACCTTGAGTTACGTATTTTCAGTTTTCTTACTCTAAGATGGTTGCAGTTTCATTATTCTGAATGAAATTTGAAAAGAACAGTTCAAGGAATTAAAAGCAAATGGTAATTTGCAAAGATGCCCTCTTTCATTTCTTTAAAGTATTTATAACAACTTAAAGAAGGGTGATGGGAGACTGCCCATCAAAGGTCCTGCCCTCTTATCTGTTTCAAACAACACAAGAATAGATAATAATGATATATCATTTGCATAGTATTTGGTGACTATTTTAAAGGTATGGACTCCAGCTTTCACATGTTTAATTGGTTTCATACATTTTTAAGTGACTCTGTCAGTGTCATGTAAATGAATTAATGAAATTAATAGTTATCTAGGATGTAAGGCCAGTTTTTATAATGCATACCCGAAATCTGAATTGACCGTCTCCGAAGAGTGCTGTTCTTCTTTCGGCATTCTTTATGATGATGCTTTACAACTAACCAGCACCTCCCAAGGTGCCCATAAAGAGTGAAAGGGAAATGACCCACCTTTGCTTTCCAAAAGCCCATTCACCTTTGGATCTGATGAACTCTGTTAGAAAAATCTCAGCTAAAATTAAAACTCCACTGCAAGCAGCAGAACAGAGAAGGCAATATTAAGTTTCTTTCCTTTCTCTGGGTCCCCAAGACGTGTTGAATGTGCTAAATGGTTCTCTGCTACTGTGGGGACACATTTTTAAACTGTGGTGGGAAGCACTTTAGGCTGCAGAAAGTACTTTTTAACCATGAGGGTTATGTGTCATGGGGAAGCAGAGTTACAACAGGGGCTGTACAACTTCCTGCTATGGGAATTTTATAATAAGAGCCAGGCTGGTGTCATTTCACACAAGACCTGCCCGGAGGTAGGGGAATGGATAAAATGACCTTTCCTGCCTCCTCCAAGGGCTGTAACTGGTCCTTAATGAAAACCTGGTACCAATGACTGGTTTGGTATGGAACAATGCTTTAAGGCCAAAGTTTAATTTCATAACAGAAATCGGATACTATAGATAGATGAATTGCACTCTTCTGAGATGGATACAGTGGCTTGCTCTTTGGAGCCCATCCCAAGGGGTGCTTTAAGGAACATTCTCT
>NW_003852413.1:9527285-9529662 GCF_000181295.1 Otolemur garnettii
TGCTGTGAAAGTTTATTGGTATCGCAGCCTATTCTCTTGAAAGTTAAAAGTCCCCGGTGCCTTTGATCTTGAATCTTTTTACTTTCACAAAAGTAACAGATATGCTCTGCTGGGGAATATCAAATATAAGTAGTTTCGTACCATGGATTAAGTTGCGTGTGCGCGCGCGTGTGTGTGCGTGTGCGTGTGTGCGCCGGTGTGTGGCTGATTCACACCAGTAGCGCTCCATGGGCCATCCGCATAAATGGTGGTGGTGTTGCCTTTGCCCGATTCTTACATGCTGTAGCTCTGAAAAGAGATAGAATTGCTACACTTACTATTGAAGTAGGTCACCAGGCAGACTTGGGGAGGGGAAGAGGTACAAGGAAGCTTTCTGGCCTCCTTTTTGTCTGTGTTCATGTTGAATGCCGGCTACTTTGACTTCTTTTAGGCCGCTACTGAAACAGAATAAGGGGACACACAAAGGCAACAGCGGGAAGGGAGGGGCCGCGGGCCGCTCCGCAACAGGTGCAAGCAACATGGCGGCCGCTTTCCCACACGTATCAGAGAGTCTCAAGTGGCCCCGTGAACTCTGAAAATGAAATAGCTGTGCGGATCGGGTGTCTGCCAATTAGAAGCTGGAAGCAGAAAAGGCAACCGGGGGTGTGGATGCTCCGCGTCAGGAGGGGAGGGGTGCGCTGGGAAGGGTTGTTTGCATCCCTGAATCTTTGTTATCCCCATATCCAGAGCTCGGATGTGAAATCCTATCTGTGTTATTTTGCTTCCAATAATCGTGCTCCAGTGAGGTTCTGAGATGGTATCTGGGTGATGAACACACAGAGACCTTCCCTTGTTCCTCCTTTGATTTCTGCCGAGGAGTTGTTTGCTGGTAAGTGTCTTCAGGTGGGCCTGGAAAGTTCGTAGGGAGGCACACACGGCTCGGATCCTGGGGGGCTCCCCTCCCCCGGCCCTGCCTTCTGTGCCAACACCTCCGCCCTCTGCCTCATAGATCATTCGTAGTTAATGGACTGATAGCGCTCGTCATGTCCTTAAACCTGACCTGAAATTGTGATACTCAACTAGGAGCAATTTGAGATCAGACAAGCAGAGGACACGTTTGCGGTTAGGGAATTATTGTCAGGGGCCTGTCAAAGTGTTTCCATATGAGGCTGATGCCATTTTCCTAAGAAGCGCATGCGAGAGACACAATAAATATTATTTTGTTTCCTTTTGGTACATTAAAAAAAAAAATTCTGATTGTGGAAAGAAGGCATTCGCAGGAAGATTTTTCCAAGAGCCAGTAAAATGTACTATTACTAAGCAAATTTTTCTTTTTAAAAATGTTTTGGTTGGGGGAGGGGAGATCACGTGGGGGTCTTTCTTTTTAGATTCGAGCTTTGCGGAAGAATTCCCAAATTGTGTATGTGTATTTATTTTCATTGCAATTTTCTGCATAATGAGGGGGAGGGGATATATTCTGAGTGATCCCCCTCTCCAAACTTGTTTGATCTGGCTTTATAATTCTTGCCTCAGCTGTTTTTAACTTGACGTGTTCATTTTGTGTCAAGAGCTTTCATCATGCCTTGGTATCTGCGACTCTTTCCGTGGAGACTTTTTTTTATCATTTCTTTGATCTGGTGGACCTTTCTCATCTTCCAGGACTGGGACCCAATGTCCCTTCTCTCTTCTGGCCTTCTCCAGCCCCTCTGGGCATCCTTCCTCTTTGTCACCCTGATTTCTGTGTGAGACGCAGGACACCCGTATGTGGTCATCACTGGTGACTCCGACTGTCTCCTCTCTGGGTGAGAGTCCATCTGGAGCTGGGGACTTTTCTCCTTCTTTAATTCTCCCACTGTCTGATGTGCTGCTCCATCAATACTGATTGATGATTTCAGGGATGAATGGGACTTTCAGAGGTTAGGGTGAGCCTGGCAGAGAGACGGGATTCTCAATCTCCTTTAATGATTTGCCACGGGTGAGTTAGAGCCCACAGTTAGGGAGGCAGTTCTCTGATCCTCCTTTCTTAATAATAAGCATTTTAGGTGATAAGTAAGTTTGATAGCAGACTTCTTTATATGCATGTGGTGGCATATAACTAATGATGATGGTGATACAATGGCAATATTAATAGCTACTATTTATTGAGTGTTTGACATGTGCCAGGTACTCTAGTAAGCAGCTTTAAATGGATAATATCATCTCCTGCTTATAACAACACTATGAAGTAGACGCCATCAACCTCATGTTATGCTGGAGGAGCCTCAGGTAAAAAGTGTTAAAGAATTTACGTAGGGCAGCACTGTTAGTAGGTAGTGAAGTCTGGGTTAACTCAGGGAGCCTCCGTGGGCTCACCCTGCTGTGTAATATAAAACAAGGGCCCTCATGCTGTAATCCCAGC
>NW_003852413.1:9530173-9542153 GCF_000181295.1 Otolemur garnettii
AAAAAAAAAAAAAAGCCGTAGGAAGCACTTAAGGCAATCTAACTATCCTAAGCAGCTGGAGGGATTCAGCCTTTATATTTGTTCCCTCTGCCGGAATTCCCAAGGCATTAAATACTTCTTGACACCTTACCTATAAATGTTCTCTCATCTTCCAGAATTCCGAAAAATATTAAGGTGCGTACCCTGGACCAAGTTGGGTCTCCAGACTGAATGAACCGGTCAGCTTGAATTCTGGTTGTGTCTCTAGACTCAGAAGAAACTTGTAGGATTAAGTGGTTTTCTGGAAAATAGCAGCTAAAAACCACATTCACCCCAAACTGCTATGTGAGTGAAACACATGGGTTTTCTTTGTGTTTCGAATAATTCCAGTGGTAGCCTCAAGCTGCTAATTCCCTGTATTTGTGTGCAGTCAACCAAAATAGCTTTGTACAGATGACAAAAAGTATGAAAAAGGGCAAGCACCTTGTCTCTGCTTTATCAGTCGGAAATACTTGGGGGACACAGGAACAACAATAAAACTCTGTGGCTGGGCTGACTGGTTCTTGAGATGCTGAAGACATAGCTTGTCCCAGTGTGTCTCTGTCCTCCACTTGGTCACTTTTTAGTTCCTACATTTGTGTATTCCACCCATGACAGTTTTCCACTTCTAAGAAAACATTCAGTTATATTCTTCAAAGATCCTTTTAATTGTATCTGGTGCTCAAATGTGCCAAATTCTCAGAAGCAGCAGAAATAGTATTGGTTTAAAGTTAACAATGTTATATTTTTTTGTGGTTGACTATTGGGAAATTTCTAATGCTTTTTTTTTCATTTTATACTTTTAAGAGATTAGAGGTTTCTGAGAGGTTCACAAGAATGTTGACTTGTAAAGGCAAACTGCTTTTCTCTACACATTATGAGAACTCATTCTAAAATGGCGAGGAATTATCTGCATCTGTATTTCAATTATATTTTTCTGTGGCACAGTATATATAAACTATAGTGAACATTTTGTTTTACTTGTTATTTCCCAGATCCCCCCCCCCTTTTTTTGCCTCGGATAACACACACATACAAACAGAAAAAATTCAATAAGAGTTAGCAAGATGCCCTCCTATGTATGACCTTAAATATTTCCTTCCTTTTAACTAGATTAATCAACCTGGATTTAGAAAGGCTATTAGTAACGAGGGTGTTGGAGAGCAATTGCAGGATCATCAGGAAACATTTGTATGGAACGGCAATTCTTTCACAGCTTTTTGGAACAGACATACTGATAAAGCTTTTAGAGAGCGAAACTAATCTTTATCTCATGTAGCTAAAGTTTTTGTTCCTGGCCAGATTCTTTGAAAACCACTTGCTGATGTCAATCTATAATGGATAACTTGAGAATTTTTGTTTGCTTAGGTATTTAGAATTCTTGAAATACTTGAAAAGTGTACACTTTGCAACTTCAGTGAGTTATAGGAGCCTGACATTACACAGGAATGTTGGTGTATTGAATCCATTTAAAACAATAGGTCCAGAGACCCAACTATTAGAAGATACTTTAGATAAGTTTTCTCAGCCTATTTGGGCTATTCTGACAAACAGCCCTAACCCAACTAACCCTAACCCTAACCCTTATACCTGAGACTATAAGCAACTTATAAATAATAGACATTATTTCTCACAGTTCTAGGGGCTGGGGAGTCCAAGGTCAAGGTGCAGGCACACCTGTGTCTGGTGGAGGAGCCCTCTTCCTGGGTTACCATTGGGCATTGTGTCCTCAAGTGTGTTGGAGAAAGTGATAGGGATCCCCTGGCTCTTCCTCTTTTTATAAGGATGTTAATCTCATACCTAAGGGCCCTCACCTGATTACCTCTTAAAGGGCCCCCATGGAAATACCATCATATTGAGGTTAGAGGTTTCAAATTATAAATTTGGTTGGGGAGGGCCAAGCATCTCCCAGCTGGTCTATCAGCTGATTGCTGATGTCTGTGCAAATCCGGCTGGCATAATCAAATCTGGTCCAAAGCAGCAGGACTGTTCTCCTGGCCCATGGATCCTTGAGCAATGATAACTACTTATCGTTTTAAGCCACTGAGTTCCAAGGTGGCTTACGAGACTGTATTTATGGTAATAGATAACTGACATAGTCAAAGATTGAAGATAAAATTAAAGCCATGGAGCAATAATTTTCAACTGGTTCGCTGCATGAAAATGTTAAAGATCATTAATTAAATTATTCTGAAAGACGTTCAGAGCACAGAGTGTGTGTATATATATATATATTTTTTTTTTTTTTTTTGATCAAGCTAATCTAAGTGTGCCATGGAAGTCTAACCATAGGTTCAAGTGTGGTGTGAGATAAAAACCATTGAGGAACACTCCCATGGCTGGAATTTTGATATTCCCCAAACCACATATAATAACCAGTGTTATGCACATGTAGCCAAAACCATTCTTATTTTCAGTTGGCAATTGGTTCAACCCTCCCTTGACTTGAATATCTGGCTAATTATCCTTTCTACAATTCCTATTAAGAATTAGTTGAAATTGGGTTTGGAAATCAGGTAGTCCAACTTGTTACTCTACAGGAAAGAAATCAAGGCCAGTTCAAAGATAAATATATATATAGCTACTCCATCAGTTATTTTCAGAGTAGGAGCTCAATATTTCTGCTGCTTTACACTGGATGTTTCAGTTCTACTGTTCATGATGGAAAAAGAAAAACGAATATTACACAACATATTATCTGTCAGGTATAACCAGGGCCACTATATCTTAAAAAAAATAATTCAATGTTTTCCATGCTGACAGTCACATTCAGCGACTGCTGATAGGAAGATGTCTTCGTTCTTGGTAGGGGGATGTCCACCACATTGCAGTTAAGATCACCAACATGGTATGTCTACTTGCATGGATTTTTCAAGTTAAGAGTACGAGGGCTAATGGTGACTATTAGCCTTAATGTTGTCACTAGAGAAGCAAAGCTTTTAATTTTAGATCAAGGCCTTATTGGCCTTGCCCCTTAGACATTTTTACCTCCTGGCATCCTCTGTCAGGATGCAATTTTTTTGCATTATTCAATGACTGCAAATGTGCATTAGAATCTCCACCCTGTGCCTATGAAACACGGCTCTGAGTAGTTTCCTACAGGGAGTAAACTGTCATTTTTCACCACATTAAATTTTATAAGTTTCAAGCAAATGGAAAATGGATTTTATTATTTCTCTCTCTCCCTCTCTCTCTCACTCTCTCTCTCTCTCTTGCCCTGAATGTTTTATGGCTACAAAAACAGAATTTGTGGTTTCAACTGTTCAAGTTTGATGCAGAAAGCTATGGAAGCTCTTATGTAACCTGATGGCCTGAATAATTATCAAAATATTTTGCTTTCCACCCTTTCTAAGCTTTAGCAGCAGAAGAAAAAATAGTGTATGCAACCTTTTGACCACAAAATAATAATAATGAGAAAGCCCCCTTTGAAAGTGGGCTTCTCCATTTACACTAAAGATCCTGTAACTGGGGAAAGGCCGGTGCTCATGGGGCCTGGGCCTGTGTTCTAACTCTTATCAGGGACTACTTTTTGCAAGGCAGGAAACAGGGTCTATGAGAGCAAAAGTCAGGGATAAGACCAGAGGAGAAATAATGGAATGGAGGTCACTTAGTCAAGATTCAGAACCACAGTGTCCCTTACCCCTTGAGTCCAGAAATCATGTTATTTCGATCTGAAAATATTATGGGATAAAAACGTGTGTGTGTGTGTGTGTGTCTTGGCTTACACAAAACATTATTTTTCAGTGACTGAGAACAGAATGTCCTCTTAGCTTATCCAATATGGTATCACCCGAGACATCTCTTTAATACAGGCGAGCCTCAATGTGTGAAATTTGGAATCCAGGACATGATGCTGGTAAGTTCAAGTTCTTACAATGAACTCCATTATCCATCTGTGTCTCTCTCTGCCACTTATAAAACTATTATATATAATGCACATAATTATGTATTGTGTATTATGTATAGTTAGGAAGTTATAATTCTGCTTTCTTTTTTGACTTCAGAAATGAAGCAGCGCCACTTAAAATTGGTTTTAAATTAGAAATCGCCGTCAATCTTTATTTTTTCATGTTTCTTTGCAATCATATTTCTTCATGAGGCTAAAGAGCCGTGTACACCAACACTGTATGAACTATGAGAGCCCAGCTCTAATGTAAATACCTCCACCCACATCCCACATCCTCATAAATGAAAGAAAAATTATATGTTTTTTCGATTTCAATTTGGATTATTTTCCCCTTGGTCACATTCAGATATTCATAAATGCCTTTATTACCATGGTATACTCCTTCGGGGAAGAAAAAGAATCCAGCATGTTTTACTTCTACCCAGACAACAGTAACTTGCTTGCCATTAAATCCGATTCCCAGCGACATTACATAATGTATCAGGTGTGTGAGAAGTGTAAAAGCCCCTTACAAATGTTCTTGCTGCATTTATCAGCAGAAGACAAGGTCCGTGAAATCATGGGCATTTTCTGTCTTGTTCTGCGAGTTTAACAGGGATCTACCACCATGCTCCCAATCTGGTATACAGGGGAAATGTAGTAAATGCTTGCTGAATGATTAAACCAACATAACCATGGCAGAAAAGTAGCAGACAATGGCTCATTTTTCTGAATCAGAGATTGGGGAGCAATAATAAAGTATCTGCTTTTAAATCTTTTAGAATATCATGGGGGTGGGAGGCTGGGTTTCAGTAGCAGAAATGAGACTGGACATTGATTCCAGAGATTTTTTTTTAAATTTTTTTAATCATTATTTTTAAAAATTATTTTTTATTAAATCACAACTTTGTACATTGATGAATTTATGGGGTTCAGGGTACTGCTTCGATAGATTCCAAAGATCTTATTGCAGGTTACTCAACCTCCTGAAGCCTGTTTCCTGATAGAGTGTGAATCAGCTTCATAGAATGCCCCTCTAATTACATAAAGAAAACAGTTGCATGGAATTCAGAATACAATATAGGGATATACTGTAATTATAGGTCTGGTAAATCCCCCTCCAGGGGACTAATGAAAGAACTTAAATGATATTAGAATTGATTATCACTACCAGTGATTTTTAGCTAACTATTTTTACCTAACCACCTTGCAATAGTGGTTCTTTCCAAAACCATTATAAGGGTATTAATGGCTCTGTTCTAGGGAGTCTGTCGGATCTCGTATGGAATTGTGGCTTTGTTAATTTAGGGGCTATCTGAACACCACACTTCAGATTCCTCACCTACAAAGTGATAGTCTTTGGAATCTATACGCACGTGGAGTGACAGTGGTCACAAAGCACAGTAAAGTTGTAGGCTCTGGGTCCATCTTGCCTGGGTTCATATACCTTGTTACGTAACGGTTACGTGAATGTAAACAAGTTATCCAACTTTCCACTGCCTCAATTTAGAGCAGTTTTGAGGAGACTAAATTAATGAATAGATCATAGAGCCTAATGTAGCCTTTCCTAAAACAAGGTACGTGTTGATGAAATTTTAGTTGCCGTTTCTATCTTTATTATCATCTAAGAAGTGGAAGCTATTAACACTTCTACTAAGCCATTCAGAGGAGGCCGTTCCATTTGAAGATGAATACTGTTTGTTTTGTCTTTTGTTTTGTTTTGTTTTCAAAGAGATGCTCCCTCATACTTCAAAAATTATTCTAATAAGGGAATTGGCTTATTTTCATGGAAATTTCCCAAAGCAGGGAAAGCTCTTTCAGAGCTGGGTTATGCTAAAGCAGAACCAGGGAGCCTTGAAGAGGCACTGTACAGGGAGATTCCATTTCTTCTTATTGGATTAACCCCACGCCCATCAAATGTAAATTCTAGTGATTAGCCATCCACGCGGCTTTGTTAATAACAGTCCTTCTATTCAGCGCGTAGTGAGTTTGGGGGCTGATGGAGTTTCCTTTTCACATCAACTCTTTTGAAAATCCTTCCTAATGGAACTTTGTTCCTAGGGCTGGAGAACAATGCAACCAAATAAGCTACCAGCTGGAGTGAAAGAGATGGCAATGCTAAAAGGCATATCTCATTCTGGGGAAAATTAACCTCCCAATTTTACCCAGTAATTGATTCCATCTGACTGAGGAGTTTCAGTCTCGATGGTGACTGTCATTTGGATAGCTGAGGAGCAAAAGCCTGTAATTACAGTCATGCAAGCCTGTTATCAGAGCCCAGGGAGGGCTTTCGTCTCTTCCTACCCTGGGTGATCACAGGTGAGGCTGACCAGAGCAGAAAGAAGGGGAGAGGGGAAAGTAGCCCTGTGGCTCTTTCTCCCCGGAAAAGAGCCCCTCCAGGCAACCTCAACCATGGAGAAAAGGTCAGAGGTCTTTGGGAGTCCTCTTGCATTTTCCTGATAGGAACATGAAGAGGCCAGAGCTCTCTGCCTGCTGCAAATTCTTCTCTCCAGGGAGATTTTTTTTGCCTAGATAGGGCTAATAAAGTTCAGGGACTCTTATTCACAGAGGTAGAAGAATCACTATAATACCATCTATGATACACCATTCAGAGCTATGTAAATAATTTTATTATGTCCAGAAAGGATCTGGGAAGGGACTGCATAAGCATTTGATTGTATAGGATACTTTAAATGAAAAGAATTAAAAATTGGGCTTATGTGCACCTTCTATGTGCATGGAAAGCAGATGTTGTTGAAACTTACAGGCATTGTTTGGCTATCGTAATGAAACTCAGGGCAGTGTTCCTCTTGTTCTTGGTCAGCGTAGGTACGAAGTGAGGCTACTAAAAGACAGATTACTTGTGCTGTGGTTTGAACGTGTTCCCCCAAAACCCTGTCTTGGAAACTTAAGCCGTTATAACAGTATTAAGAGGTGGGAGCTTTAAAAAATGTTTAGGCCGTGAGGGCTGTGCCCTCATGAATGGATTAATATCAATATGGAGAGAGTGGATATAAAAAGATCAGTAATATTTATCTTATACAGGATGTCCATAAGGTTCGTGTGTAATGAAAAATAGTAAACTGCTTTGAATTATACATGAATTTCATGGACACCTTGTATTTGGGAAGTGTAAACATAATGTATTTATTGCATTGAAATGAAACATAAAGATGCTGTATGAATGATTGTAAGCTACCGTGTTTCCCCGAAAATAAGACCCTACCCCCAAAATAAGCCCTAGCAGGATTTCTATGCATTTGTTAAATATAAGCCCTACCCCGATAATAAGACCTAGTGATGCATAGGTCTTAGTGATACCTAGACACCATGCATTTTGGTGTGGAGAATAAGACAGCCCCTGAAAATAAGCCCTAGTGTGTCTTCTTGAGAAAAAATAAGTATAAGACAGTGTCTCATTTTCAGGGAAACATGGTACTTTGGTTGACACAAATACTATGAGACAAATTAACCTAATTTCTTTTTTTTTGCGCTTAACATATTCGTTTGTTTTAAAAAATGAAGAGATGAAGACTCTTAAACCTTGCAGGGCCACTGTGAGTTTTAAGTAAGGATGTACATGGTCTGAATGCAGCCCAGTAAGCACTAGTTTTCTTTTTCCCTGTTCTTGTCATTTTTAAAATTATTTGAATTGACTACTCATGTATGAATATATGTTAGAATTTTTAATCATAAACTAAGTGTTATCAAATGACATCAGAGATATAAATGTCTTTCAGGGGGCAGGAAAATATTCACAATTCAAAAAGCATCCCAGTGATCTAGAATGAAATTTCTCATTTCCCCTCCTGGCCTCCAATTTATCTTTTCGGATGCCAGGATGTTTGTATCTTCTTTTGATATTTTCCAGAGATAATTTAGCCATGTACATACTGAAATACGTATACGTATATATATTTATCTCTCTGGGCATAAGTATATACTGTGTTTCCCCCCAAATAAGACCTACCCCCAAAATAAGCCCTAGCAGGATTTCTATGCATTTGTTAAATATAAGCCCTACCCTGATAATAAGACCTAGTGATGGGTGTGGCTATGCACTTGCACGTTTGCACGTGCACAGGTGCACGTGTGATAACCGTGGTCACAGACATCCTATCGTGCACGGGAGAACAACTAGGGGAAAGGAGTTCATGCCTCACTAGCGCCAGCCTCACCAACAAGGTGGCTCCCCCTGTCAGGGTCCAAAAGAAGATGACTTAACTGTATTTGAATAAATGTTGATGTATTATACTTAATAAAAATAACACATACCCAAAAAATAAGCCCTAGTGTGTCTTCTTGAGAAAAAATAAATATAAGACAGTGTCTTATTTTGGGGGAAATGTGGTATAAGATATATGTGTGTAATATATGTCTATACACGTGTTTCATTGTATATGCACACAGTAGGACCTCCATAGTTTGTTACCACAGTCCTACATCGAGCACCTCCTAAAGTTGATTTTCAGAGACTGGACATGTACCACAGGTACAGATCAATACAGTAGCTCTGGTTCCTTATGTTGCCCACCTTGGTATGCTAAATACAGTCCCTTGGGTGGTCAGCTTACAGAGGTTCTACTATATTTTCTTATCTATTTTTGCAAATATCACATATTTCATGTATCGTCCTATAATTTGCTGTGTACGTAACACTTCATCATTTCTTTTTAAAAAGCTGCCCCACTGCAGGTTGTATGGATAACTTATCCTACACTTTATTAAACTGACCAAGTCCTCCCATTAGGTTATAACCAATTTTTCTTTTCTATTACAAGCTGTGTTGATGATACTAACCTGCGCCGTTGTTCCCAGTATTTCCTCATGAGTGCTAGTTTATTTTCTGAAGATAAATCCTCTCAGCCATTGGAGAGGACCCAGGTAAATGGCTTCCATGGCTATTTTCCATTTTACTAAAGGCAGTTGGAAGGGAAAGCAGGGGAGGACGCCGCGGAGTGGACAATAGGGCAATCTAATTATGAAGGTCAGGCAGCACAGTGCTGGGACTGCTGGAAGGCTGAATGGCTGGAGTATGGAAAAATCCCAATTAGATGATTAATTTAGGTTCTGGGTGTGCTTTTAGCCCATGGCCATGGAGTCAGGAAAAGAAACAATTACCTCTCCAAATTGCCATGCTGGACTGATTAATTTTTAATTGAGTCTTGTTAGAGGCATGGAAAACTGTGACATATATAACCTGGAGAAATAGGCCTGAGCCAGTGGGAGCCACTCTCCTCACCACAGGAACTCATAGACTTAACCAGAGAGGAGGGTGGTTCAGATAGAGCCTGGAGGCAGGGGCTGGCAGTGAGGTGGGGAGGACTCAGCCACCTTGGAGAGAAAGCTGGACTTCAAAGCAAAGTGTCAAAGCGACAGCCAGTTTTCTTTTTGGCTCTCTATGGGGCCTGGATGAGCGGTGAATACTTTCTCTTGTGGTCTGGTGCCCAAGATGGAGACAACTTGCCTTGCATTTAGCAGAGCGTCTTAAATTGCATTGCTGTCCAGAACACTTAGATTCAACCAGACCATAATCCGTGACTTCTTGTGGGACCTGCATGATACCAGGAGGGAGGGAGAGAGAGCAGGAGAGAGGAGGGAGGGAATCTAGCTCATCAGCAATGTATATTGTAAGCCGAGAAACAAACTGAGCATTGGAGGAAGAGTGTCAACGTAGCATGAAATTCTATATATACTTTCTCTTTGTGAGACAGAGTCTTGCTCTATTGCCCTGGCTAGAGTGCAGGAGCATCATTGGTAACTCACTGCAACCTCAGACTCCTGGGCTCAAGGGATCCCCTCGCCTCATCCTCCCAAATAGCCAGGACCTCAGGCACCTGCCACCATACTTGGCTGACTTTCCTATTTTTTGTGGAGATGGGGTTTCAATGGGCTGGTTTTGAACTCCTTGAGCTCAAGCAGTCCTCCTGCCTCAGCCTCCCGGATTGCTGGGATCACAACTTTAATTTCAAGAGGACTGTGGATTTATACAAATATGGTATGAACCAGAAAGAGTCCTCAGTTGGCATCCTGGAATTTTTGAGTTTCTGAGGCTTTGTGGAGGTAGAACAGTCAGCTGCCAGGATCTCATCTGCAATGACACCAATATGCCAAAGGTAATTCCTCTGAGCCTTCCTAGGTTTACGTAGGCATTCTCAGGGACTCAAGAGGGGCTGGGAATTGATCCATAAGTGCTGGTCATTTACGTGGATGCATCCTACATAGTTTCATCTGGGTTAATTGTCATTCTGCCCTTGTTAGGAGACTTCCTCCCGCTCACTTGGATTAGTGTCTTTCATTTAGTGCAAAGGAGATAACTAATTAGTGACAGAGGGTATTTGGCATCTTATGTCACACCCACCAAAGGAGGAGGGTATTATCTTCCTTTCATAGATACAGAAACAAAAGCTCAGTGACTTCAATTAATTTGTCCAAGATCATACAGAGAGGCAGTGGGAGGCCTGGTGGTCACAGCCAGGTGTGTCCAAGTCCTCTTCCCTCTGTGTTCACACATAATACGTCTGGGCTCTGCGTTTACACGTAATACTGGCGTCATCTCAAGGCTTTGTGCTGGTCTCACATTTAGAATTTTGGAGACAGATACACTCAGTCTGAATTCCAGCCATGGTACTCACTTCTAGGCAACCACGGGCCCATCACTTCACCTCTCTAATCTTCAGCTGTTTCACCTGTACAATGGGGATTATACTTCCCCTGTCCTGTTGTAGGGGCTCAATGAAGCCTAAAGGGATCATATCTGTCATGAGTTTAGTGCGCGGCCATCACTTTGAGCATGCAGTACGTGACAGCTGCGTTTTATATTATTAGGACAATGTCTTCCCCAGGCCTGATTTCTGTTCTGTAAAGGGAGATTAGCTGATAGGCTGGTTTCCAGGAAACCAGGAGGACACCTGAACAATGTGGTTGTTAACTAATACATGGGAACAGTACACGACCGCTCAGAGATCCCCTTCTAGGCCAGTATCTAAGAAGCTCGTGAAACAGCCACATTTCAAAGACTAGCACACAGAAAAATACCTGCGGTGCTAATGAAGTGCTGATTCTGATAAATTGTTGTTTAAAAGTATCCACTCCCTGGACGGCGCCGGTGGAGGGTGGCGAGTTCAAACCCGGCCCTGGCCAAGGCAACAACAACAAAATAGCCAGGTATTATGGCAGGTACCTGTAGTCCCAGCTACTCTGGAGGCTGAGGCAAGAGAATTGCCTAAGCCCAGGAGTTGGAGGTTGCTGTGAGCAGTGTGATGCCATGGCGTTCTACCGAAGACGAGTGTACTCTCAAGGAAATTGATTTGGGGCATGGTCAGGTGACTTTTTTTTCGCTCCTTGGTGGGCAGTACTTCGGTGTTACTCAGCACGGCACGGGTGTTGATCTGTGTTGGCCACTAGAATTAGCAGAAGTGGTGTGATTCACCTGCTTGGCAGAGTTTGCTCTCTTGCTCCTGTGCTGCTGCTGTGAGATGGCCATGCCTTGGCCAGACCCTCGCTCTGTGCACAACGGGAGATACACGGGGCAGCTCCAGGCTCCATCTGAACCCTAGGCTGCCCAGCGGGCTTGTCCTTGAAGTCACCCATGGCAAGCGGAGATGCCGGTGAAAGAATCAGCACTGCTTATGCCATAAAGCTCTTGTGGTAGTTTGTTTTGCAGGAATAGGCTACCGATAAGGTAGTGCAGATACGTGTAACCTTAGCTGGATGATAGACGGACAACCCACATTAGCACTCATCTGAAGTCTTATCGTTAATAATAGAGATTTTAGTCCCTTAAAGAAAGTATCTCCGCACTGTCTTTTCTGGTTTGCATGGTTCTTTTCCTTGGAGAAGTCACTCCTACCAGCCTATGTCTGCTTCTCCACTGGAAGAAGCAGCATCTTACTTGCCACCTACCTTTCCCCAGGGGTCATAAATTAACAGTTGAAAAGCTCCCTGAGAACCCCCCTGAAAGGTGCAATTTAAGCCGAAGCATGCCTATTATTTATTTTTATTATCCATTTTAAAATTGAATACTTAGAGCAAATAGATTTTCCAGCCACCAAAAAGGAAGTTTCTTCTATGCCA
>NW_003852413.1:9542207-9543616 GCF_000181295.1 Otolemur garnettii
GCTAATTTAGATGTTTATGGGTCTGTAAATGTATTCCATTTCTCCTGGGGCTTCTGAGTACCTGTAATAGTCTAATATTTTGGAACACGAAATGATGCCTTGGGCAAAGTCTAAAATAGGGGAATAAGAGCGGCAAAGAAAGAATTGGGTCACAAAAAAGATACTTGAAAAAAATCATTTTAGACTCCCAGAATTACCCTGCCATGCAGTCTAATTTGTGATTATTATCTGTCCCTCATGCTACAAATTATCACTTTTAGATGGAGTGTCCATTTAGCGGTTAGCACACAACTATTTGTGGAGGGCAGATTCATACTAACAGCTCACATTTAGGAACTCTCCCGCCATGCCACGTACCATGCTGGGTCCTTTGTAATAACCATCCCATTTACTCCTCTCACCAGTTTAACGAGATACGCCCTTGTTAGTGCCCTCATTTTAGTTGCCCAGAGAGGTTAAATGACTAACCCAAGATCCTACAGAGGTGGCATCAGCATCTGAATTCAGTTCTTCTCTCTTGGAGAGAGTCCAAGTTCTTAATCATCGCGCTCAACTTTGTAGCGGGTGACGTGGTTCTTGCTTATGACCTTTGGGTTATGATGAGACCCACATAAAAAGAAGACAAGGTATTTAAGCATCTGTAAAGAGCATCACTGTCATGTGCCTTAAATAACTCCAGGGGGGGAACGAACGTGCGGGAATGTGGAAATTAAAGCCTGGTGTGAGGGTCCCTTTTATCGGTGACTTTTGTTTATTGTTCTGATCCCTGTTCTAACGCTGTGGTAGATTATCAAATTTTTAGTGTAAAAAGAAAAATAAATAGTCCCTTCTTGGTGAGCTGTATGGAATTTTCTATGCAGTGATATGCTGTAGAGCGACTAAGTCACTATTTTTCTTGCCGCCTGTGTAATTTGCAAGATGGTCAGCATCATACGGGGCGGACAAACGTATATTAACATGAAATTCAGAATCAGAGGTAATAGCGTGGATGAGGGACTATTTCTAACTTGGATTCCTATACAAGGCTCTAGTCTATGTCAAGCTGTAAAAACCAGTCGCTTTTCAGGAACCAGGAAATCCAAGTGACATTTTCAAAAGCATCTCTGTGTCGTTGAAATTCCCAAGAAGAGAAACACCATTTTCATTACTCCCGTCTATCTTATAAAATTTTACACCTGAAGGGTAAGAGTTTGCTTCCAGGCATTGAGGTTCCAACATACTTAGGAACAATTCAGAACTTGGCTCCTTAACCGTACGTCCCGGGGAGAGGGGGAAGTCATGTCATCCTTTACAGCTCTTCTCGTTTTTTTAGGGACTGGGTTTGAAGCCAGGGGGCTAAGTCTTCTTAATGGGGTGTGAAACTCCAACTTTGTCAGTACATCAGATTGGCCCATATTGTGTTAAAAAAG
>NW_003852413.1:9543767-9584088 GCF_000181295.1 Otolemur garnettii
CGGACCTCTGCTTACAGATGCCCAGTGAGACCCAGAAGACGGAGCTGGGAGCCTCTGCATTCTGGCCCTTGAGTCTCTCTCTGCCACTTCCTAGCTGTGTGGCTTTTGACAAGTTATTCGACCTCTCTGAGACTCGGTTTCCTGAGTGATAACACCGGAGTATTTTTGTGGGGGAGAATATGTTAAAATAAGTCCTTGACCACACAGGAAATAGACAACACATTCTGTCCATCTCTCCCCGGTCCATCTCATGCTGGGGGCTCATCGACCTTTTATCAGAGCAAGCACTCGAAGGAGGGGGTGGGGAAACTCGGAGGGATGGAGCTCTTACTGAGGAAGTTGGTTAACAGAGCTTCATGTTCTCCAATTCTTCCAAACGTGAAGGAAGACATGACATGTTGTTATAGCTCAAGATGAGAGAGTACTTTTGAGAGTCCGGGGCATTGTTTTTTAATTTATGCACTATAGGGAAGAAGGACAGGGACATTTGTATGGCTACATGAGGGAAAGAGAAGCATACGGATTTTCTTTTTTTCTCTCATCTCTTGCTAACTGGATCTCTCAACTAGAGAAAAGGTTTTTGTTTTTTTTTTTTTAAATTATTCAATCATCTATTTAATGCAAAAATCTTCCCCTTACTGTCCCTGGCAGGTTGTGACCCTGTCTGCCTTTCACCGACACCCAACAGAGGGCTTGATCCCCCACGAGAGGCACTATCTTGATGGCTGATTGCAAGTAGCAGAAATTCGTCCCTGTCCTGTGCCCGGGTTTCCTCTCAGCTGTGTCAACGCTGTGCTCCGTAACCACACAGAGCTAGCTACTTTCTTCGAGAAAGTCTAGCGTCTCACAACTAATGGTAAATGTGGCTCTTAAGAAAGAGGACTTAGTTACTTATCTACTTACTTTCCTGTAGAAAATAAAAATGGTCCTCATCCAGAGTTCTTTCCCAGACACCTTAGTAAAAATTGTGCCTTCTAAAGGCAGATGGCCGAATCTTTTGGTGGGTGCCAGATTGTGCCAGTGCCATGTTGAAAACCACACGCTTCTCTAAAGGAGGTGAGCTAATGAGTTTATTTCTCTGCCTGGTTCCAGCGACAGGGCTATTGAGTGACTTCACTGCCATCAGTATTGCTGACTAATGCCTGTATCAACACCTACTGCCGCCGCCACCCCCGGCGCTTCGGCGATCTTACGTTTAGTTTGATTTCTCCCGACAGAGCTTTTCCACATCATTGGAACTAATTGAGGTAATGGAGAAACGATCCTGGTGCCAGAACACTCTCGCTTTCTTCGCCCACGTCCCTCCTTGGTATTGAAAGGCAACAATGCTTACAGTCTCTCTGCCTTTCCTCAGAGTCAAAAGGGGAGGGAATGTGATGGTGTCGCTGTGGCACCGAGGCTGCTTTGTGGACAATTAAGGCTGGAAAGCAGACTGTCAGCTCCATCCTGCTCTGCTGCCCGGGCTGCGTGCTGGGCACTGTCTGCCCGTGCCGGGCTCTTGGGCTGCCTCTTGGTGGGGCTTCCAGAATTCCCTCTGTTGTTCTCCGGCACTGACCACAAGAAATCTTCTAACAGTCGCTGAAACAACTAGCAGATGGAAACAAACATTTTACGAGAACATATTCCACCTTAATTATATGCATTGTCTGCCAATGTTTATAGCGTCTCAGAGGGAGTTTGGAGGTAAGACTGAACCGGCCAAGTATGGTTTTGATTATGGGGATTTGTATCAAAAGTGGAGTAGTGCCTTTTACGGACTCCCTGACTCCCCCTCTCTGGCCCACACTTCACATCCTTACTCGAGAAGGTTGAATGAACCACATTCCCAAGAGACCGCGGCACACTGAAAAGTCCCTGGTTTTACCCCATGTCAACAGTGAGGGGTTCAGTAAGTATTTGGGACTTAATTTTGGTAGACCACAGTGGGCTTCTCTGGGTGGTTTGGATTTGGGGGGCTACTCTGCAGTGTAAGAGGGTAAGATGGCCTTTCAACGTCACCAGAGTCTTCTGCCTGGCATATGAAAGAGTTCATCTGCAGGGGTGGGAGGACAATTAAAAGATTAATGTCAAACATGCGTGTTTATTTGAGGTTGGAGGAAAGAACCTGATAAACTATGAACGATTCTGACTTTAATAATAACATTCAGCTTGCATATAATGCCAGGATCCCTCTTTTCTGCTTTCTCCCCGCCTTCCAGTTGTTCATCTCATATTTTTTTCCTTCACTGGTGATCTGTTTTATTCTAGGTGGGTAGCAGGAGGGATGCGATTTGCCTCAGAGATTGCACATCTCTCCGAGTTACTGGTTAACGGTTCTGGTCTGCTTTGGGCAACAGTGGCTGTTGGAGCTCAGAGCCGAAATGGGTGTTTTGCATTACTTGAGGATTTTATTTCTCCACGTCACCTCTGACCCCTTTTGCAAAGTTAATTGAGAGTTGGCCTTTTTCAAACCAGCTGCAGGAAATTGACCTTTGTGTTCACGCTATGTTAGGAGAGGCCTGGATGAAGAGCAAATCAGGAGGCAAAATGGGAATGACCTGGCCCCTGTGGTCGTCATGCCTGGCACGGCACTGTGCGAAATGATCACAGGATTCCTGGCGCAACCACATAGGCCACGTTACCTGCAGACATTGTTTCTCTGTAGAATTAAACCATAAATCAGAAAATCCCATTTTCATCTGTAATGTACTTTGCTGGTTCAAAACTATAACAGTCTGAAAGTACCTTTTCCACGAATGTCTAACCTGTTTACCTTGCTTTGGCTGAAGCCCAATTTCTCTTTTTTAGTGACTCTAAAAAACTCTGGACAGAGCTGTTTGGGACCCCTAACATAGAAGTCTGCCCCTAGGGTCTGTGAGCAGGCAAGCACCTCTGTCGCTTTGGAGAGATGGAAGGGTAGTTAGACACAGTACACTCAATGTGACCACAGACCTGGACTTTGCCACTTACTCTCTAGCATGTAAAGCCTTGAATCTTAGTGCTTCATCTGGGAAATGAGAAAAATTTGTAAGGAGCGAGATTGTATGAGGATTCAATGAGTACTTTTTTTTTTTTTTTTTTTTTGCAGTTTTTGGCGGGGGCTGGGTTTGAACCCGCCACCTCCGGCATATGGGGCCGAGGCCCTCTGCCTTTGAGCCACAGGCACCGCCCTTCAATGAATATTTTAAGTATTTAGTGCATAGATGCTTGGTAGGTTCAGCTCCTTGTCATGTTCTGCAGCCTGCATGTGCTCTAGAGGTAACAAGGACAGAGAGAATGGGCAGGAGCCCTGCCCTCCTGGGGGTGCTGCTCTGTACAGTCATGATTGGTTTTTTTGTTCTTTCTGAGGACAGTGAATATTCTTGCTTAAACCAGCAGCATCTGAAAGGCAATAGGAAATGAGCTGTTATTTTTAACTAGAAAGCCAGCACGTGAAAAGGCCTCTTAAGATTCACAGCTGGATTAAATAATTCTAGGTGAACGTCTGTATTTCATGGTCTGCTGGCGAGGGCAGGCTGAGAGGGCATCTGATTCACTTGTCCATCCAGAAACATTGCCCACATCCATCTCCATCTTGATTTTTGTTTTGTTTTGTTGATTGTTGATTTGTGATCAAACAAACTGATTTGTTTCACCGATAAAATTGGTTTAATAATGCTTTTAAAACACTGTAGATTTATGAATATGAAACCAGATAAAATATGTGAAAGCGACATGCAGTAAAACATATTTTCATGTTCTTTCTAAATCAGTGTAGAGTGCAGAGACCCGCCATTCCAGGAACTTAATTATATGCATTGATTAAATTATCTGTAAACAGAAATGACGCTAGGCCATCCCAAAGGAGCCTGTGCATTTAAATGCAGAGTAGACCTTGTGTGGGGACAGAATAAAAATCAGGCACCACTTTCTTATTAAAGCACTTGGGTTAGCCAGGCGTTGCAGCAGGTGCCTGTAGTTCCAGCTATGTGGGAGGCCAAGGCAAGAGAATTGCTTAAGCCCAAGAGTTTGAGGTTGCTGTGAGCTGTGATGTACCTACTCTACAGAGGGTGACATAGTGAGACTCTGTCTCAAAAAAAAGAAAAATTACTTGGGGGAGTGGTGACAGGGAAGAAGAATTTTGTGTAAAGCCTAAGGCCACTAACTGCATAGTGGAAATGGAGGAAGCTCTGGAGACACATGAGTGAGCTTGGACCTGGGTCCAAACCTTAGCTCTTCACTTTCTATTATATCAGATGGCTACTGGTATTTAACAAACTGCCCCAACCTAAGAGGCTTAACACTACAACCATCATCTATGGATCAGTGAGCAGGTCAGCTGACTTCAGCTTGGACTGCTCAGGAGTCTACAACTGGCCTCACCATCATGTGTGATGTTTAAAATTGGCTGACTGTGGTCTGGGTGATGGATGTGGCGGGGCTGTTGGGTCTCATCATCCCACTTTCTAGCCTGGCTTTGTCAGCTTGTTAGCAGGGGGGTTGTGAAGAGAGAGCAGAGTGTGCCAAGGGTCTCACATCCCAAGCTCTGGATTGTCACCACATCACATCCCCCACATTCTCTTGGCCAAAGAAAGTCACATGACTAGCTCAGACTCAAGAGGTATGGGAACAGAGTATTAAGATATTACAGCTTATTTGATTGGACAGCAATTCATGAATTGGGCAGCTCTAGACTGCAAGTGGTTCCCGTCTGTGACAAACAGATAAGAGGGGAAGGCTTTTGTAAGGTGAATGCAGATTCAGGGAATGCAAAGAAAACATTGGATCAGTTAAAGTGGAGCAATAGCTTTATTGGGATCATTATGGTGGAAAGTCCCTACCTAGGTAGAGATTAGTTAGCTGTTTGTGATTAGTTAAACTTAAGTTTTATTATACTGTTTATACCAATTTTAGTTTTGGTTTGCTAACAGCAACCTAGAGTGCTGGAACCTCCTAGTTCATTATTTCAACAGAGGAGCTACAAAGTCACATTGTAAAGCATGGGCATAAAGAAAGGGGTAGAGAACTGGGCTGCTTTTGGAATCTACTATGTGTTCGAATAAGTTCCTTAATTTCTCTGAAGATAACAAATACTCATAGGACAGTTTTGAGTATTAGAGACAAGTGTAAAACCGTAAGTTCTATGTAACATCTACTAAACATAGCAGCTCGCATTATTTTTCTCTTAAGTTTTGGTTATACAAAACCTACATTGCTGGTAATGCACATCATTGTAGAATGATTGAAAATACCTATAAATAAGCAAAATAAGAAAGAAAAAAATTAAAAGTCAGTGAAATCTCACCACCCAGCTCTAAGCACTGTCAACTGTGCTCTGAGCACCGTAAACATGTAAAGTTAGTTTTTTCCTCATTATTAGTTATTGTTATTCTTATTGGCTTGAATATTGTTATTCTTATTGGTCTTGCTTTGAGCCAGTGGTTCTCAACCTTTAGAGAACCCTTTAAGGCCACAACCCTTTAATACAGTTCCTGTAGGTCATGACCCACAGGTTGAGAACCACTGCTTTAAGTGATACTGTCTGGTTAGCTTTTCTCTTACTTACAGGTGACTGTGAAGTATAACAGTATATTTTTTAGCTATTTCTCTTCTAAGCTTTATCTGCCCATTCACCCATCTGCTACATTTCTTTCATTTGAATAAATATTATTTTGTTCATTAATTCACCTGTTTGTTAATGGATCTACGGCTCTCTGATTGCCAGATTCAAATCACTTTCCCTCTCATGTATCCTACAGGCTGGTGCCAGAGACAGACAGAAGAGAAATAATGCATTTTTTTAACAGTGCTTATAGATGACTTGAATAATTACATTTATTTTTTGTATTTTCCAAGCATCTCACACAGAGAACACATATATTATTTGAATGTTAAAAATAGCTAGTGATCTGTTTAATTAGACCATTGAAGAAAACAACACTATTATATATGAACTAATATGTTGGTTTTTTTTTTTTTTTTTTACCCTGAGATGTAGGGACTATAGGACTATGGGTAAATTAATACACAATAAGTAGCCTAATCATTCTTTGGATGATTTTTATTTAGGAAAAGTAATATTGCTACTGCTGCCCAAAACAGAGAAAACTCCAGACAAGTTTTAAAACACACACATACACACACACACGTATTAGAAGCAACCAATAATATAGTTTTCTTTCAGAAACAAAACCTGTGTTTAGAATCCAAACATCATGTAATCACTCTGGAAACTATTATCATAAGTAATTCCACGTCGATTAGTTCACACTCCCACTTCTCCTGGACGTGGTAAAGTGTAGCAGAAACAAAGATTTGGACAGGAGTGAAAACAATCTTCGATCCCGCTCCATCCAGGTCTTTGTGTAAGTTACAACTGAACAGTAACAACAAATTCTTGATGGCCTCAAACCTCTCTTAGATTTAGTCTATTCCCCCCAACCTCCTTGAGTTGCCTGTGATTATTTGGCTTCCCAATTGTTCTCTTGGAGGAGATGCTTTCTGGTCACAATCCATTTTTATTCTGTTTCCCATTTTCTAAATAATGCACCTTCCTCCTATAGCTCATTCGAGGCTCCGTTGAGTCTGACAAAGGGATTGGAGAACACGTGAGGTGAGGGAAGGGGAGGAAGCAAAGTGCATTTTGGCCGTGCCAGCCTCCCTGGGGGATCCTGCTCTGGACTGAGATGAAGGAAGATGGAATGAATGGCTGATGCATCACGGTGGCTTCCTGGGCTGGGCAATGGAGCATTTCTTCATAGCTCTATTATGTACATAAAGATTATAACAGTACGAGTATTCGGCCGAGGATATTTACGGTCTCCAATTCCATTTCTTAGAAAATTAGTCAATACCCTTTACCTTGGTTGAACTGAATACAGTGTGGCCGACGGAAGACAAAGTGGAGTTGGGAGCCAAGCAGGCCTGGGGGAGCATTAACTTGCACTCAGTGGCCATGTAAGATGGGAATAACAATCCCTATTTTCTGAGGGTATTCCTTGTTTTTCAAGCCAGAGTAGCCCAGCCACACATAAGGGCCAATGAGACCTCCAGGTGGGTCAAATACTACAGGATATGTTGGGTTTCCGTAACCCCTTCTTACCCAACTGGTGGGATTGAGACCTTCCTGGGAGCTCACCTGTCCTTCTGATTCTTGTCTTGGCTTCTTATCAAAAGGCTGGTGTTGACTGCCAAGGCGTTGATAGGCATTGGCTTCGTGGAGGCGGGGCAGTGAGAGATGGGGTTGTAAAGCTGGTGAGGACACTGCCTTACTTCTGTATGGTATGTCACAGATCAATAAAAAGAGAATGAAGTTTTCAAACTGGTGCTTTGGGTAACACTTTTTTCCTATGCGAGGAGAAGCTGGGGGCTAACAATGAATGTCTGGACGTTTGGATCCTTCCTCCCTTTCCTGCAGACTGCAGGGTTTCGGTGGCCCTGCACACACCCTGACTCACCTGCTATGCCTACAAAATGCCTGTCTCCTTGGAGAGGATATTTCCATTCAGCTACCACCCTCCCTCCCCAACATCTGCTGAGCCAGTCTGCCCTGGGAAAATGATGGGGATAGAGAAGAAGGAATTAAATTATCCACCTCACCAATATTTTAAGGATTCTGTGACAAAAAAATAAGCCCCAAACTGGGGAAACGGTAGATAAATCATGTTTTTTTGTTTTTTTATTTTTTCCTTTGTCCATCTTTCATATCCTCTTACCCTCGATTTAGGTGGCAGACAAAGAACCACATTGCATGAGGGCAATAAATAATGGGAAAACTTTGACTAACATTAAAAATCTTTTCTACAGTGACCTAATTTTTTTTGTGTGTGTGTAGTAACTCTGGCTGCTTTTATAAGGCACTGGGATCAGGTCTGGCCTGTAAACAGATTGCTTCTTTACTTTCTCCTGTAGGCAGTCAAATCTGGTGATGAAGGTGAAAGAGAGACGGGATGGCTCTTGTCGCATAGATCCACCAATTTAGAGAAACGATTCAACATGGGTGTTTCAGAGAGTGATTCAGCACCACCACCTCTTCCTTGAAAGCCTTCCCTTGTGATCTAACAGCAGACCTTGTCAAGTGGAAGGTTCTAGAAGGGGCATCAGAGAGTCCGGTGTGGTTTGTTGTGTTTTATAGCACCCCCACTTAGTTCTGCAACCTCAGGCAAGTCGCTTTGTTTCTGGTTGAATATGGTTCCATTCTCTACTTGGTAGCCAGAGTTAACCATTTTAACGCTCATATTGCATCAGGCCATTCTTCTACTTAACCCCCACTTGGGTCTCTTCTGTGGTTCAGATTCATTCTCTTATCACTCAAGACCCCCATGTTCTACCTCTGGCCTACTCTTCCTCTGTCTTCCAACCACACATGCTTCACCGCAGACAGGCTGAGTTAGCTGATGTTAGCCCAAGTCACAGGCCCAAATACCAAGCCCAGTTTCTAGTTATCTCCCAGCATACTTCCAATGTGTCTTGTTGAGACCTACCTCAAACCTCATCCCTCTCACCGAATCCCTGCACCCACCCTCTCCAGAGGTAGCTATTCTATTTCTTCATGTCCCTCCTTCTAATACATATCACACTACCCTAGAGCCTTGTCAATCATTCCATCTTTTCCCCAAGGACTTTGATTCCTTGGCCAAGAAGAAAATTTTGAGACAACTAGAATTCTAGCTCAGTTTTTATTCATATTTTTTTCTCCATATTCCCAATTCAGGATGATGTCAGATATTATTCTCTGTCTTAAGGAAAGTATCTATACTGCCTGGGTGACCTCAGACTCATGGGCTGGTGTACAAGGACCTCACTTAGGAATAAGGGATGTCCCCACTGGCACTGAAGATCTTGTAGGTGTGATTGTAGGAACCAAAGCAAAGTGTCATCTGCCTTTATTATTCCAATAATAATTCCCTTATTATTCCGAGCTTAGAAGAACATGGTAACATCACACAGCCCTTTTTACCTTATTCGGGTCATCAAGTACAAGTAGTGATTTCTTATATTTTCTCTCCTGTCGCCCAAATGTCGACATGACTTATGTGTCAGATATCCCTATTGCTTGTTTTGGTACAGCTTGTGTGTTAAGAATGATTTTTATGTTATTTTATTTTTTGAGACAGAGTCTTACTTTGTCACCCTTAGTAGAGTCCCATGGCATCATAGCTCACAGCAACCTCAAACTCCTGGACTCAAGTGATTCTCTTGCCTCAACCTCCTGAGTAGCTGGGACTACAGGCACAAACCAGAATGCCTGGTTATTTTTAGAGACAAGGTCTCACTCTGGCTCAGGCTGCTCTTGAACCTGTGATCTCAGGCAATCCACCCACCTCGGCCTCCCAGAATGGCTTTTTATATATATATATTTTAAAATAATTGAACAAAAGTCCAATGAAAAATAACATCTTTAAACATGTGAAAATTATATGAAATTCAAATTTCAGTTCCATAAGCAAAGTTTCAGTGAAATACAACCACATCTCTTGTTCTTTGCTTCTTACTGTCTATGGCTGTTTTTTTATGACAGTGGCAGAGTTGCACTGATGTGCCAGAGACCTTTGGTCTGCAAAGTCAAAAATAATCACTCTCTGGCCCTTTAGAGAAGTTTGTGGATTCCTACTCTAGGTAGTGCACTCCTTGAGGGAGGTTTGTTATGGGCTTAGCCTGGTGCTTCTGGAATATGATGCTTGCCTGGCTAAGGGCAGGGGCCCAATCAATGTCAGATGAACACAGGAACTCATGAACACATGGATGAGAGGGGTTGGCACTGTGGATGCCACTAGCATCTGGTCATTTTTTTTCCTTGTGTATAATGCTTTTTCTTTTACTTTTTTTTTTTTGTTTTTTTTGAGAGAGAGTCTCATTGGGTTGCCCAGGCTAGCGTGTAGTGGCATCAGCATAGCTCACTGCAACATCAAACACCTGGGCTCAAGCTATCCTCATGCCTCAGCTCTCCCAGTAGCTGAGACTACAGGTGTGTATCAGTGCAACCAGCTAATGTTCCTACTTTTAGTAGAGCTGGGTCCTGCTCTTGCTCAGACTGGTGTCACACTTCCGAGCTCAAGCAATCCACCTGCCTCAGCTTCCCAGAGGGCTAGGATTATAGGTATGAGCCACTGCACTCAGCTGCAGATAGTGATTTTGTATTCAGATTTTGATCTCTATGGGCCTTATTTTGGGAAAGCAGAGTTATAAAATATGATAGGCACCTCTATAATAATTGGCCTTTTAAAATATTTGTTAACTTTTTCATGAGTACATTTACTCTTCATTTGATAAGAGAGTCTATAAGCCCTGATAATTCAATTTTAATCTACTAGCAAATGAAAGGAGCTAAGTTGAAATTCAAGAGGGTAGGAAACCAGGGGGTAGGGGGAGGGAAGGGAGGGCTGAAGTAGCAGATACTTTCAGGATCTATCACTGTTCTAACAGCCCTACTGTTATCACCTCGGAATGGCCCACATTTGGGACCATTTACGGCTAATGGACACGTGTTGAGAGGTGTATGTAGGATGATACGTCACGCAGAAGTGAAAGCTAAATATTTGATTTTTGCCTGACCAGATTGTGCAGCCAAAGCAAGAACTCCACGCCAGTTATGTTAAGTGCCTCCACTCACAGCTAACAGGTGTCCCAAGCTCATTTTGGGTGTTTCTACAGATGCTGAAATTTTCCCTTTGAAAATGAACTTGTCAAGTATATGAGGTAAAGACAACATTTTAAATCACTCAGGTTCTGTAGGGTCCTAGCTTGGGCCTGAAAGAAAGCCACGGTCCTTTCCACTCAGATATTAGGCAGGTCTCTCCAAATCCTCCAAAATATCTCATGATTTGGCTCTACCTGGTTCTTGCGTGTAAATTCTCATGTTGCTAGCAAGCGGATGACATCTAAGAATTCCTTCTTCCAGCCACTGCTTTCTAGTGCAATTATTTCTCTGTCTACACCTGTAACTTGACCACTTCCTAGGGAGAGAGATACATGAATTTCTCCAGCTTTCTTCCCCCCCCCCTTCCCTGCATTTGTAATAAAGGCATATTTCGAGCACTGTTCTAAGAGCTTTTAATGTATGGATTCTTTTATACAACTGTCCTCTGAAAACCCTATTATACAGATTGAGAACCAAAGTACAGAGGTAACCTGTCCAATTATTCCAGTTGTTCATTAAACTGATTTTTTATGGTACACCTATGATCTGTTGGGTACTTGAAACACCTTTATAAACAAAGCTTCACAAGCCCCTGACCTTATGGAGTATAAATTCTTGGGTCTAATAACACATAGCTGGTAAAGTGGCAGAGCCAGGATTTACACCAGGCCTCTTGCACCAAAGCCAGCATTGAAGACTCCCATCAGGCAGTGCCGGTCAACGCGGGCCTTTGTCCAGTGTGTAGGTTTCATGTCACGGTGTAACAGATTTCAGTGTGATCCTGAGCCTGATCGTAGCATAGTTTCTTGGTTGGTTTAGCTCCATCCTCCTAGTTTATCTGAGGTCCTGATTTGATGCTAAGCAAGTCTTTTTGTTTTTGGAAACAGAGTCTCACCTTGTCTTTGTAGCCCTCAGTAGAGTGCTGTGCCATCATAGCTCACAGCAACCTCAAACTCTTGGGCTCAATCAATTCTCTTGTCTCAGCCTCCCAAGTAGCTAGGACTATAGGCACTGGCCACAACACCCAGTTATTTTTAGAGACCCGGCTCAGGCTGGTCTTGAACCTGTGAGTTCAGGCAATCCACTCTCCTTGGCCTCCCAGAGTCCTAAGATTACAAGTGTGAGCCACCATGTCCAGCCCTAACCAGTTCCTTTTTAACTCTTGTAAGGTTCAATTGCAAAAATTATTTTTTCTTGTCAGTCGATTTATCTCTTCACAACCAACATTTCCTTCCCCTCCCAATGACCATGATCACCAAAGGCAAAGAGTAAAAGTAAATGATAGAAAGTTAATTCAGGTATGGAACTAGTTAATTCGTCTAGGGACTGACAGTGGGTCATTTATGCACCCACTGGCTCCTTGACGACATCTGCCTGATCCTCACGCATTTAGGTTGGTTCAAGGTAAATATCAGATATGACTTGTGTTTGGGACAGTGCCCTCTGTCCTGTCCCTCCTGTCTCCCCCTTTCCCTGTAGTTCCCTACTCATCCAGTATCTGCTTTTCATTCTGCCTCTGCCCTTCATTTGGGGTAGAACCTCCACAGCTGGCCACTTCCCTACACTGACCACCTCCTTAAGTTGACCTAGTTTTCACAGACCAGACATGCACCATGTGTACGTGGCAGGACAGAAGGCCTAGTTTCTCATGTTGACCATCTTCATGTGTTGACCAGTTTGCCGTAGTCCCTTGGGTGGTCAACTTACAGAGGTTCTACTGCATTTTCTATGAACTCCTCTCACTCACGGCCCTTCAGGAACTGTGGGTTTAGAATTGGGGTAATAAAGTGACCACATGTCCCAGTTTATCTGTTTTACCCCTGTTGTTTGAGCATCATTATAAATAGCATTCTTTCACACTCACAAGTACCCCATTTTGATAAGGGCAGATGATAGGTGACACCCTAGGTGACACCTTTCCATGACTCATGGTGCCCCGGATAGTATGGCCTGCCCATAGAAGCGCCCGGGTCCTCGACTCTGGACCAACCAAGCCACAAAGCATCCTAATACCCCGTGATCAATCTGATTTTCTCTTTCTCTGTCTACAGAACGGAACTAAAGCACACACGCTCTTGCCCCCATGCATGGTCTGATATAGTGAAGCTTGTGAGTTTTCAAGAGCTCAGCCTTGTATCCTTACTGTGTAGTTTTGCTGAGAATGCCATCATCTGTTGGCAGCTAGATGAAAGATAAAAAGTAAAAACAAGCAAACAGACAAAACAAATGAGAGCTACGGATTATAAATTCTGTATCTAGCTACTTCGAAGTTTTTTTGTTAAAGTTTGAAGGGAAAAGTTGTTGAAACTATTATATAAAATGAGGCTGTTGTTTTAGCTAAAGATTTCTCTGGCTGTGAATAATGCATTCCAGCAATTGATAGTTGCCTGTAATTTTCAGGAAAGGGATTTTAAGATCATTAGAATATTAAAAGAAAAAAAAGGTCAACCAAAAGTTATATTCTGAGAGTAAATAACTTTTTGGGGATTTATTAGGTCTTATCTGCTTCCCAGGAGTTACCTTAGGGGCACTTCTTAGAACAAGTTGGCCAGAATTTGTCTCTGATTTGCCACTCCTTAGCCCCACAGCAGTATGTAAGACACTAAAATTAGATAAGCTGGAGTCCACATCTATTATTTGGTCATTTGGCATGTATTTGCTAAGGGACTACTATGAGATGTTAATAATATTCTTTAAAATATTTCGGCAGAGGTCTTGATGCTCTGTGTGTGTAAGCTAAACTTATCATTGTCATTTTAATCAGAGACACACATCTAAGAGATGCTTGGCTGGGAATATTATCAGAAAAAACAAAGTCCAGATGTCTATATTATGAGCATGTCTGTTACAGGAATCTCCGTTCATTGCCAGGCTTTTGCTAATTACCACTTTATAAATTGGTAGTTCGTCAGTCAGCATAAGGGGTATTAGAAAGGGCAGCTGACTTAGAGTGTTTGAGAGATGTGAATTGGATAAAACATTTCAAGGTGTCTCCACCCCTGTGGCTGGAGAGCATAAGAATCCAGCAAAGGAGTTAATGTGGGGCTTGAGAAGTGAGGATGGACATCCCTTTTTTTTTCTTTTTTGAAACAGAGTTGCTCACTCTGTGCCCAGGTAGAGTGCTGTGGCACCATCATAGCTCATGGCAACCTTAAACTCCTACATTTAAGTGATCCTCCTGCCTCACCCTCCCAAGTAGCTAGGACTATAGGCACCTGTCACAACACCTGGTTAAGTTTTCTATTCTTAGTAGAGATGGGGTCTCGCTCCTGCTCAGGCTGGTCTCCACCTCCTGGTCTCAAGCAGTCCTCCTGCCTCGGCCTCCCATAGCATTAACATCACAAGTGTGAGCCACTGTACCCGACCAAGGACAAATATTTTAAAGGCCTCACATCCTGTTGTTGTCCTTCGCTTTGAGGAGGGTTTCACCACTTCAGTTCTACTGAAGTTTCAGGCCAGCTAATCTTTGGTTGTGGTGCTGTCCTGTACACTGTCAGGGTGTGCCCTGGTATCTCTGCCCTTTACTTCCTAGATACTGTAACACCCTCATCCTTCCCTTTCTTGTTTCGTCAACTGGACGTGACTCCAGACATCACCAAATGCCCTCTGGGGGTGGGGAGTTGGGGCTGTGGTGGGCAAAATCACCCACCTGAGAACAACTAGTTGATGGGACTTCTGGTTACTTGAGACCAACTATGAGGAAAATTAAGTTCTAACCATGGGCTGTTATCATGTCTGCCTTTCCCAGTAAGGCTTCCTAGTACTGCTAGACTAGTTCCTATGAGCTTTTTTGGTACCCACTTGCTAAGAAATATTCGCATTTACATCTATGAGTGAGACAGATTTGGGGTGATAACTGGCTAATGAGTCTGTGGGGAAAATAACTAAACCTTTCCCATCATGAACCGCCAGTATCTACCACAAAGAACCTAAGAACTGTGGAGACCAAATAGCCTCTGGTCAGTTTGTAACTGGGAAAGACTGTGGCAAACAATTGGTTCCACTGGTACGTGGAGCTGGTCCAAGCTCCCTGGCACAAAGTTGGGTACCTGGTAGCAGAAAAGCAAAACATGAGATCCTCCACTCTCTGCTCCAACCCTCCCCTGCCAACCTATCTTGGGTATAATTTTATCGTTTAATTTGCTTAGAGATGTCCGGAGCCATCGTGCCTGACTTTCCATATAAGCCGCTTTTTGTGAAGAGTGTGGGAAGGCCGAGCACTGTAGAAGCAGTTTTTTGAGTTAATAGCCTTTTCGTTCTGCCTCATTGCTGGGTTTCAGGAAGATACAAGGCTGAGAATTTGCTGACCTCCCCAGAGAATTTTTGGCAGAGATTCGGAATCTCCATCCTCAGCTTCCTATCTACGGGATCCAAATGCACACTCATCATAAAAATAAAATGCCCAAAGAGTTTCAGAAACATCAGCGAGTCGTCTGAAGCTGGTTACTGTCTGCAGGTTTGAAACACCTCGGGGAAGTTAAACAGCGCCCCCCAAACTAAATTTGAATTGCTCAGTAGCACCCCGAACCCCTTGGACGCATCCTGGAGAGGTGCTTGAGCAGCTGATGTGCTTGGCAGGGTAGGAAGGTTCTGACTTTCGGGACAGAGTCACCCCAACCCAGGGCCTCTTTGCAAAACATTCCCTCTTTGCATCAGCTCCACCAGGCGGCTCTCAGCCGGGGAGGAACGCCACGGTCCCTGAGGTTTCTGGAGGCTTTGCTGCTCCCTTGATGGGAAAGTTAACAATTTAATTGTGTCTATGTGGGATACATAATGAATGAGTCTGAATAATTCAAGACAGGATGTTAGTGAAGAGGATGCAGCCAACACCTGGGTTGGACAAAGATTTCTTTGGCTGCTTCGGGGGGAGGGGCTGTGCAGTGTTCATCTCACCATATTGGGCTCCCAGCTGCAAGCAGCCTCTTTCTCTTTAGAGAGGACAGCTATGGCTGTCTGGATGTGTGTGTGAGTGTGTGTGCGCACACGTGTATGCCTGTGAATGTGTGTGTGTGCGGACATTGGTGTGTGCACCTGTGTGTGGATATTTCCTTGCCAAAGGAAAAAAATCTGATGGTAAATCAAATCTGGCATCTCTAAGATGCTGATGCTATATCCCTTTACTCAGCCGTAGACTTGGCCCTGAGAAAAACCCCGAGCTAGCCAAATTCTTTTCTAAGGTTTTATAATAATGATAATAAAATGGACGCCTGCTGGGTTCAAAGAGGCTTTTCATCTGGATACTGCAAACCCAGATCTTTGTTGAGGGGAGAGTGGGAATCTTCTGAAATTTCACTGCCTTGGGAGATGATGGGAACATCAAGGTCAAACTCCTGGCTCACCTGAAATAACCCCCAGACTCAAGTTATTTGGTGACAGTGTCCTGTTTTTTTGCTTGTTTTCTTGTCTTTTTTTCTTTGCTAAGTTGTTACATTCTACGTAAGAAGCTATAGGTTTTATCGCTTCTGAGAACTCTATATTTGTTCTTTTGTTAAATCTCAGATTTAGCAGAATGAAGAATTACAGTATATTCTGAAGACAATTACCAGAAATTTTTAGGAGACTGTCTTGAGAGATGTCACAGCATCTATTTCAACAGCCAACAGAAGAGCTAAAAGGAGCTAACCACCAATATAAACCCCAGGTTTCTCTATCTCCACACTCTCCGCCTCCCCTCCACAGGGTCAACCTTCCAATTTTTAACTTTAAGACAAAGATTCTTACCAGATTTGTTACCCCAATAAGAATCCTGGACATTCCCCCGTGAATAATATGCACACTTGTACGCATACACATTCAAAGTATATCTAATGTCACAGGGCTCCTGGACTTCCAGAAGAACCACACCCTCAACCCCCCAGCTCTCTGGATGACTCTGATCTCTATACAAATAAAATTTGCCCTGGGGGAAAGATGACATCTATTTTAAGTGATCATCAACTCACCTAATTTGATGGCCATGGTGAGAAGAAGGCTGTAGTGATACAGATTGGGATTTCAAAACTCAGCTCAGACCACTAAGCCCCTTACGGGAATTACTTGCTTTTTTGGAAATCCTGTGTCTGGCTGAGAGAACTCGGGACAGTAAGTCTTGTTTCTCTGTGACATGTGTTTAATACACATGAGATTAAGGAAGGAAGCTGAGCTAAAGATGTTCCCTATAGGACAAGATTCACAGGCAAAGAGCAGAGAGCACAGACTAAGAGTGACAGGTGGCTTGTTGCACAGAATGGGGGCAGGGATGCATCCTCAGCCTCCTCCACCTGCTCACATGAAACCCTCGGGTCTCTGCAGGGGTCCTGTGGGTGCAGAAAAAGGGCAGAAGGGGAAATAGAGGAATGAAATCAGAGACTGGACAGCAGAGCTGCCTTATCTCAAGAGTCCACATGCTCTGGAAATAAAAGAACATTCTCCCCATGTGAGGCTGCTCTTATTTCTCCGAATCAACTGTTTACTCCTCAGACCTGAGAGGAGATGCATTTGAATTGGTGCACACTATCTTTTGAAGTTATCTTGCATGATTTGTTTCATGTGGAAATGTCATCCTGAATCCTTAAGAGCATTTGTTGGAAAGCTCTAACGGGGATATAGACGTCTTATACTTTACAGCCGGGATTTTCAACCTGTGTGCTTCAGCACACTGTGTGCCCTGAGAGGATCTGAGGTGTGCCTCGAAAAGTTTCAAAGATCACTAATTAAATTATTTTTGAAAGACGTTCAAAGCACAGCAAGCATATTGCTTTGTGGGGGATCAGCATCACTCAAATGTGTGTGGAAGTTTAAGTATAGGTTCAAGTGTGCCATGAAATAAAAAAGAGTTTGAAAAACATTGTTGGAAAGAACAAACACACTACATTTCTTCTTGTACGAACAGAGTTTATGGCCCATGTCCATTAAGAAAATACGGCCCATCTCAATCAGCTATAAAGTAAGAACACAAGAGGGGGCTTAGAAATCATTCAGTTCCAAGGGGAGCCTTGGACTGATAGTGAATTGAGACATAGGCAGGGAAGGACAATGTCTTGCCCAGATCACTTGTTGAGTCTGTGTTAAAGCCAAACAATGTCCATCTTAGACTATCAATTGGTATTTCCTCATGCTGACTCCAGCTTGACCATCCCCTGTCAGCTTTAATGATTCAATTGCTCCAGCTTCAAATGAAATTCTTGTGATGGTGGGGGCAGTGGAAAATATAAGATACAAAATCAGGCTGACATTCAATGACTCACTTTTCCAAAATGTTTTGTATCAATGTATAAAGAGCGGGGCAAATATAAGAGTTCTGGCAGGGGCCACAGGCAAGATTCTCCAAAACGCAGGGGGCATGTGTCTGCTCACCCCTGCTGCAGAGGAATCGGTTGCAAGGTCTCTTTTCAGTAAATCGTTGTTTATAAGTTCTCCCCTTAAAGAGAAAGAAAAATTGAGACTGCATGCAAAGCACAGAACAAAAGTTGAGACTTCCAGTGAAGCAGGAAAGCGGAGACTTTTAAAAGCTGAGAGATGGGGGTGGGAGGAAGGAAAGGGATTCTTAATGGCATATTGTTTTCTGAGCTCTACCAATTAGCAAACATCTCTTCTAAAAGGAAGAAAGAGGGAAGGAATTTCATGCACTGAAATAGCCCCCGTCAGCTGCAAACGCGCCAGGCTTCTGCAGCAGCGCTTTCATGCCCCTTCGCTAACGCGGCCCATTACATCAGCCCAAGTGCATCCTGGGGCTATTGTTATGCTAATGAGGCGGCCCTGGGACTGGATTCTCCCACTGCCCCGGGAGACATTCCCACCGCAGACCGGCTCTGGGGCTCATTCAAGCTGAGCTGAATTGCCCTGGAGAATAAAAGCTGCAGCCTTAATGAACCGCTGTGCTCAGCTCCGGGTCCCAGCGTGATTGTGGTGCTGGCTGCCTCCCCGCCCGCCCGAGAGGAAATGCCAGGCCTCCCCATGCACACCGGGCGCTGGGAAGTAGGGCTCTCCTTAGGGAGCTGGAGTTGGGCTGTGTCTTGTTTTGAAAATAAAATATCGTAGGGTATTATATCTCTGGATCACGGGTGTCCTGTTTTTGGGACGGAAACAAACCTCAGTGTCCGTTATTATTTTCCTGCCCAGCTCCTGGGATCTGCCCCCCACCCCGTCCCCGCCCTCCCCGCGTGCGGGTCGTCTTCCACGTCTCCCACTGAGCGCCTGCCCAAGCCTTCACTTTTTAACGCTGGCAGAGGGCTCCGCTTTATTCTCAGTTTTGTTTTGTTTTTTTCCTTTTAACGCTACTGATAAGTGGGGAAAATAAAAAACTGATTTTAGCAGTACGTATTAATACCTACATGCAAATATATGTATGAATATACCCATTGCCTAGGTGTGGATGTGTATAGAATATCATCTATATAATATGTGCACATACCATTGAGGGGTTTGGGGCTATGTCTCTTTTCTGCTACTTTCTTTGCAGTCTCGACAGTTTGGGTCACAAATTGATCGTGAAGACCACGATCAGGTCTTCTGAACCCTGTGGCATTTCACCTTTAGTCCTCCCTAAAATCATAGCTATGGGAGATTGGCTTGATTTCTCAGAGTTAAGCTTTTTTCTCCCTCTCATTACTATAGAAGAAAGCCTGGCGTTAATGGTCTATCAGACAAAGTTGAGTTGAGAAGTTTGAAAGATGCTGTCGTTCTTGGATCTTGTGATGTCTGACTGAGGAGGCAGAGAGGCAGGAGGGGCCTCCCCAGCCTCCCCAGCCTCCCCAGGAGAGCAGGAGGTGAGTTGCTGGATTAGGCAGGAGGATCACTGGGGCAAGAGTCAGCCCTGCTTGGAGCTGCTGCCTCTCAGGCCACAGACTTTCACCAGCACAGCCTACTGAATTCTCCCTCCCACCCGCACACCCCCAACTGTTTTGACACTCAAGTAAATTTATAGAAAGCCTCTGAAGGGTGGGAATGAGAAATGGTTCTCCTGGAAATGAATTCCAGTTAACATAATGTTAATGATCAGGTTCAGTTTTTAGGAGATCAGAGATTACGTGTTTTACTTTCATTCTAAAGGAATCAGTCCGCAAGGCCGATGTCAAGGGGCTAGGTGTTTCCTTCGGGTGTTCTGGACACTATAGAATACACCGCTCTCCCCTACCTGGTTCTACCTTCTCATCCAGCCTGTGAGACTTCCCATGGTTATGGTCAAATTGGAACAATCCTAATACATTTCCAGTCCAAGGCTTATTTTCAAACAAAATAACAAAGCATTTAAAAAATAATTTAGCATGAAATAATTTCCAATGACTATGTATTTTTAAATGCAATTAGACCAAGACCTTAAAAGTTCTGGGTTTGACTAGATGCCTTAGTCATTAACCTTTACCTAATTAAGCTTGACCTTCTCCTAGCTTGAGAAAAGTATGCAATTCTCCACACCAAAAATTATTAAGACTAGTCAAAAGGGTTTTTGTTTTGGTTTTTCCTCTGAGCTTTAAGACTTAGCAGTTTTATGACCGTGTCTTCCCCTAGTCTGGATTTTCTAGAACTCTGATTCCTTCAGTTTTTTTTTTTTTTTCCTGCACTCTATTCCTGGTTAGAAGCAGAGAAGTCAAAAGAATTCACGGAGCATATCTGTATCCTTTCCAGAACGTGTGGCCTTCCTGATTATCCAATCAAAAATAGATTGATGTTTACAGCCCCACCAACCTCTGATCACAGAGTTTTAGGGCTATAGTGGATTTCAAGGCCAGAGTGGAATCTAGGGAAGGAATCCACATTCTCTCTTTCATAATGTTGCTCAATTATTTCATGGTGGAGGCTGAAAGAGAAACAGGATCTCAAATGAAGCTCAGTCCAGAGCTGGGGATGGTGCTCTAGCCTGCCTTAACACTTTCCTTCTTAATTCCTGTTATTTATACTTTGCAGTTAAATCTCTCTGTGCAACAATTCAACATTATGTAGGAGTGAAAAAAGTCAAGTCCATCGGAGGCCAACGTGAAAAACACACAAACACAGCATCTAAATGAGTTTAAAATAGCATCCCAACATTGTTTAACTACCAGGCAAAATCGCATTAAAGGACAGCTCCATTGTCAGAAGCGGACGTGTTGACATGGAAGAAACCCGGCCAGGATAGTAGTTTTGAACTCTGCTTTTTGATCAGCAGAAGTTTAAAAAAGTGAAATATACTGGTAGAAGAAAGTTTTTTTTTTATTTTGAGCCAGAATCTCCCTCTGTCGGACTAGATAGAGTGCATGGCGTCCTAACTCATAGCAAACTCAAACTCTTTGGGGCTTAAGCAATCCTCTTGCTTCAGCCTCCTGCGTAGCTAGGACCACAGGCACCCAGCTGTGTTTTCTATTTTTAACCGAGATGGGGTCTCACAGTTTGCTCAGGCCGGTCTTGAACTCCTGAGTTCAAGTGATCCACCCATTTCATCCTCCCAGAGTGCAGGATTATAGGCGTGAGTCACCACTCCTGGCCAGCAAGATTATTATTTTTCTTGCTCCTGGCTAGTTTATGGCTAAAATCCTCCAATGAAAGACCAATTAACCAGGGGGAGAAAAGCATACAGATGTTCTTAACGTACATCTTATGTGATATAGAGCCTTCAGAAATGGCAGACCCCAAACAACAGGGAAACGTGTGTCTCGTTAGAGTAGATTTGATGGAGGAGGAAACAGTTGTGGAGATACAGGATTGAAGGATGACCGAGGAATGGCCTGATGGCAGTATCCCGGGGCGGGAGGGGGTTGCATTTATCGAGGTCTGCTCACTCAGATTCTTCTCTCTGTCTTCTAAGTGTCTCCCTCTCCTCTGAGGAGTGGAGGAAACCCCTGGAATGAAAGTCTTATGACCTCCTTTAAAGGAAGTCACCTACTCCCTGGGAGAAAGGGAGAGGGGAAGGTCAGCATGGCCATCCTGCTTCTGCTCTTTTCTCCAATGCCAAGTTGCTATATTTTGGGATGGTGTCTCCTGAACCCCATTAAATGCAATCTAGAACCCTAGTGTTCAGAAGCAGATAAGAAGGAGACATTTAGGTAGAAGCTGAAGTCAGTGGCGCAGAGGTCTGACTTCTCTACCATCCCATCATCATCCCTTTATGTTCTGACTCTTTTTTTTTTGGAGACAGAGCCTCAAGCTGTCCCCCTGGGTAGAGTGCTATGGCATCACAGCTCATAGCAACCTCCAACTCCTGGGCTCAAACGAGTCTCCTGCCTCAGCCTCCCAAGTAGCTGGGATTACAGGCACCCGCCACAACACCTGGCTATTTTTTGGTTGCAGCTGTCATTGTTGTTTGGCGGGTCCAGGCTGGATTTGAACCCTCCACCTTAGGTGTACGTGGCTGGCGCCTTATGTTCCGACTCTTAACTCATTCACTGATTCCCAAAGAATGCTGGATTCCCCGACGGCGTTGCTGAGGATGAATGGCTGGTCTCCCCTCCCTGCCCACCAGGTTTGTGAGCTCGGGAAACAAGGCTGTGATCAATACAGCTTTATTAAGCACCCGCCAGTCCCCAGCTATGCCATTTATATAGCTAATGATACTTAATGCTGGTGCCTTAGGGGATGACGTAAATATCCACAGAGTACCAGTAAATTTGGTAAAGTGTTAGCAATACATATTACTTGATGTCCTTAAAAGATGGTGATAGATATACGTTTGTAAACCTACGATAGAACAATTGATCGTATTTTTTGTTGATTGTCAGGTAAATTCCAGAAAAAGAAAAACCAGACATATTTTAATATATTCTTTGAATGAATTAAATTGAAACCACAGCATGGGAGTATAGAGAAACAGCCTCCCAAATTAGGAGAAGAATTCAGGCGTCCTCAAACTGCGGTCCACAGGCCACATGTGGCCGGCCTAGGACATTTATCCGGCCAGCTGGGTGTTTTTGCTGCTGCTGCCTGTCCTGCTTAGCAGCCAACTCATCCCAGGGCCCACAGTCTGGCCCTCCAATGGTCTGAGAGACAGTGAACTGGCCCCCTGTTTAAAAAGTTTGAGAACCCCTGGAAGTAATCAGAGAGATTGTGGTTAATGAACACCTTCCATGAAAGCCTGGTTTCCCTGCCAGCTGGCTTCAAGCTGCAGTCGTCTGGGTGTGCCTGGGCTTGGCTTGAAGCAGGCCTAAGCCTTGGTGATGTCCTGTCTCCATCTCAGCTGTCCTGTGTGTGATCCTGTCATCAGCAGTGACTACACCGTCCTCCAGAGGGAAGCAAAATTTGTGTCTGAAAGTGGTTGAGAGGACGACTGTTCCTTCTGCTTTGAATTCCACTTCCTGTTTTGGACTTTTCCTTTTTAAATTGATGGATTAATCATCTGTTTATTTTCCTTCATCGTTATTGATCTTTCATCATTCGGTTTGATTGTTTCCTCCAGGAGACTTCACTGGGCCTGCCGCTGGAGTCTCTCTTTTCCCTTAACCCTCTTGCCGTACTTTATACTTACTGGGTTCCGTTTTTTGTGTTTTGGTCTCTGCACTCAATGTATCTACAGTTGACTTCAAAGACGATGACCTGCTCAGCCATACATGTTAGCATGCTGTCTGGAATGCAGTAGGTGCTCAGAGTTACCTTTTGGAATTGTTCAATTTCATACAAGGAGCCCAATTCATGCATTAGACAAGTTTTTGATATAAACTTTTTCTGGATATTCCTGGATGTTTCTGGATTCCTGCAATATCTGGCAGAACGTTAACAAAGGGTAATTGCATTAGCAGGTTAAAAGCACAACAGTGATTTCTTTCTTTCTTTTTTTTTTTTTTTTCTGTTTTTTGCAGTTTTTGGCTGGGGGTGGGTTTGAACCCACCACCTCTGGCATATGGGGCTGGTGCCCTACTCCTTTGAGCTGCAGGCGCCACCCAAAACAGTGATTTCTCATGAGCCATAAAACAACCCATTTCGAGCACAAGACCGTTCTCACCCCCATAGAAACATAGTTGCTATCTCTCTCTGTCTTTCCATATAACTTTCCATAACTTACCATCCAAATGGGGGAATTTCTGAGAGTGAGAGTCGGCACGATTAGTAATTATATCACAACAGCAGACATGCCACAGAACTGTCCCTGGGAGCTACGATCATCTTAATGCACTGAGCTTATCCTATAACATTGATATTAAGATTCCTGTTTCTCCCCAGCTGTGTGTTTCTTAGAAGTCAAGTGTCATTTTATTTGTGTCAACAGAATGCCGTTTACACGGTAGTGTATTGTCCCGTGTGTGCTGAATGCATGACCTTTCTCCCAGCTACTGCTGTTACATCCTTTTCTTCACTGAAGTACACACATCGTGATCTGGGGTTGCCTTCTGCGTATGCCAACTAAGCAGTGAACAGATGTTTTATCAGAATCTGAGGAACAAGAAAAAATGTTTATAAGCACATGTGAAACACCCCTGTTAGCCTCAAAAGTAACAGAGGGAGGTTTGTGCAGGGATAGCCACAAGCCCCACAAGATAGAACAGTTGGATCATGGGTGAATCCAGAGACAAGTGCAGTTACCTTGAACTCCTTTTTAATTGATTTGTTCAGCCTTATGTTGAGTCAGTAGAATGTGAATGTTATGACTGCACTCTTCCACTCAAAGCCGTAGAATTGGGGGCCTACTGATTACAAATGTTTTGACCTTTACCTCTCAATGCCTCAGTTTCATCATCTGTAAAATGGGAAGATCATACTTCCTTTCTCCTGCTTATCTTCTTTTTCTTCTTCATTATCATTATGATAAAAGGATATTAATGTTTAGATTGTCCTGAAAGGTCCAGGACTTATCCGTCTCTGTAGTTGAGCATGTGTAATAGTGAGTAGCCGTGGTAGGTGCTCAGTAGATGGTTGATGAAGAAGTGAATGAAGGAAGGAATGAGCGCTGTCCTCAGTGCAGGAACCACTGGTCTTGCTGTGATCTTTAGTTACATAGGCTGTAAGTAAAGCTTTGTTTGCTTGTTCTTTTCAGACGTCCTGATACACTTTTAGGAGCAGCCAGAAAGGTTCATTTAAGAACAGTCGAGGGCCAACAGTGAGCTTCTTCAGGGTGAGATGTTGAAGATGATGGTACCTTAGTGATTTCCTTCGCTGATATTCCAAGCACCAAGTAAAGCCCTTCATCATTTTCAAAGAAGAAAGCAGAGCTTCCAGCATCCCACCAAATCAATCAGTGCAGTTTTAATGCTCTTTTAAAAGTTAAGATCCTTGCCATGTTTGGTTTATGGTGACTCAGACATTTCTAACCGAAGAAATAAAAGAGGCAAATAAATCTTGCCGAGGGAGATAGCTTAGTGGTCTAGGTCTCGGGGTGGAAATGGGGAGACTCCCTGGAACTGTAAAGTTCAAATTACAGCCACATTGACTCACCCTTTCTTCTTGTTTGAGATAAATTGAGTTGCACTTGGTTTATGGTGGGAGAGTCGTTTGGATAAGTGCTCTAAACACCCAGGGTTTGCTTGCTCTGTGGAGGACATTGGAGAACTCATGAGAAAGGTTTTTCTTTTTTCTATTAGAAAATGGTTTGCCATAATTTGTTTGGCCCCAAATTCTGGTACTCAGCTGAAATGTTGGGAAAACAGAGAACTGGCTTCCCCTATGGTATATTAGACACTTAATAAAACACAGATGATTAAGAGGCCTCTTTCTGATTCCCAGAGGAGTGCTTGAGACTGAGTGGGGAATAGAGGTAAAGAAATGGGGTGACAAACTTTAAGATGGTTCTTTAAACGTCAGATTTAGCAGTAGGGTTAGAAAAATAGCTCTTGGGATATTTTAACCTATAAGCACCACCACTGGAAGGCCTGGGAGTATTTATTTCCAGTGTATTTTCAGAGACAGAGCAATAGGACCAGTGTTTTGAATCCAGGCAGTGGACCAAATAATGGGTACAGAAGTGATCTTTGGATTATCAAAGCTATGAAAGAAATAGTTTCTGCTTTTTAAGAGAGAGCTTCAAATCTATAAATATAGACTATCAAATATTCTGGTAAGATAGTTTGAGAAACACACAAAAAAGAGGAGGGCTTGTGTACCAATGGACACTGACAGAATGTTTGTATTTCAAAGATTTTTAAAAGTTCTCTACGTGTTCAAACTGAATGTCTATATACGGTACAAAGAAATATAAATCAGCTTGTCCTCCTCAGTAATACTTAACACTAAGACATAATTCTGGAATTCCTAGAAAGTTTGGAGTGGGAATAGGCAACATTCAAGGGTTTATACCATGACTTATGAGCAAAAGCAACAGAAAGATTTTCTCAGATGTAAAAACATGGAGGACGTGAACTATTTAATACAACTTTTTATAAAACTTCTTATATGACTCTTAGATGGTATAAGGCTTGGACAAGGAGATTGAAACTAGATATTTTTATTGCCTGATACAGAGGAGAGTAGGAACTCAGAAGATTATTATTGAATAGAGTATGTATATATACACACATGCACACATGCAAATATACAGGCATATATACATTTAATTCAATAAGGATAATAAGATATAATTAATACATGTTGATATATATACATGTGTGTATATATGTGTGGAAAAATGAAAAAGGTAAACTGAGTACCTTTTTTCCCTTGTGTGAATCATTGTTATTTTATTATTATTATTATTTTTTGTTTGAGACAGAATCTCACTATGTCACCCTTGTTAGAGTACTGTGGCACTCACAGCAACCTCAAACTCTTGGGCATAAGTGATTCCCTTGCCTCCCACGTAGCTGGGACTGTAGGCACCCACCACAATGCTGGCTATTTTTTGGTTGCAGTTGTCATTGTTGTTTAGCAGGCCCGGGCCAGGTTCGAACCCACCTGCTTCAGTATATGTGGCCGGTGCCCTAACCTCTTAGCTATGGGTCCTGAGCCCATTTTTTTAACTTAATTTTTAATTGAAATCATAACTACATTTATGGGGTACAATGTGATAATTTGATACGTAAGTGGAATGCTTAAATCAAACTAACATCACCATCTCTTCACTTACTTATTTTTTGTGGTAAGACATTTAAAATTTCCTCTTAGTTATTCTGAAATATACCCTTTGTTGTATACATTAGACGAGATCCCACCAATCGCCTTCCCCCCTCCACCGACTGTCCCTCCTCTCCCCTCCCCCTTGCTGGACTATATTTGTGTTTTATTATTTGTACGAGTGTGTAAGTGTTTATATATTGGTTTGATAATAGTATTGAGGACGTTGGATACTTTTTTTCCATTCTTGAGATGCTTCACTGAGAAGAGTGTGTTCCAACTCCATCCAGGTAAATGTAAAAGATGTAAATTCTCCATCTTTTTTTAAGGCCCAAAGCAAACAAACTGAGTCCTTTTAAAGTATAAAATAAACGAACTGTGTCAGACAAATTTGGGGGAAGTCCCACGAATGCCCCACTTCACTGGGATTTGTCACAGCTTTTAAGTGAAACCACCCTCTCCCTGCACTGCTCCCAGCTGACCGAGCAGAGCAAAAGACTGGAGTGGTGACATTTCTGCCCAGGTAAGACCTCTTCCTTCTACAGCTCTCCACTGGCTGACTCAGAAATTCTCAAAACTCCACTGGCCTTGGGGCTCTGCCTACCCGTCCTCCTTCCCCGTTCCCCTTCCAGGTGTCAGACCTGTCTCAGGGCACCTCCCCCTGCTTCCTTTCCCTTTTGTCTTTTACCCAATTAATGTTTTACATTTCTAACTCCATCTTGGTGTCTGCTTCCCAGAGGACTCCAGTTGATCGCAGCTGTTACCTGTTTGCTCGCTTGTGGTGAACGGGTAGGCAGAGAAAATAAAGATAGACTAAATTATCAATTTTTGGAGGGTGGGCTTAGAGGTTAAGAAAACTAATAAAACCATTAAAAAAGAGGTCAAAAGAGGAGGCATGAGACTAAATGACAAAAGTATCACAAAATATTCTAAATGGAATGGATTCTTTTTTTTATTTCTTATAGCATAACTATGTACATTAATGCAATCATGGGGTACAGTGTGCTGTTTTCATATACATTTTGAAATACTCTCATCGAACTGGTTAACATAACCCTCATGTCATTCTCTTAGTCATTAAGTTAAGACATTCATACTCTACTTTTAGAAAGATTCACTTGTACCCTTGTAAGATAAACCAGAAGCAATGTCAAAAATACACTTTTGGGACCTGATCAAACTAAAAAGTTTCTGCACAGCCAAGAACACAGTAAATAAAGTGGGTAGATAGCCCTCAGAATGAGAGAAGATATTTGCTGGTTATGTCTCCGACAAAGGTTTAATAACCAGAATTCACAGAGAACTCAAATGTATTAGCAAGAAAAAAACAAGTGATCCCATCTCAGGGTGGGTAAGGGACTTGAATAGAAATTTCTCTAAAGAAGATAAGCACACGGCCTACAGATACATGGAAAAAATGCTCTCCATCCTTAATCATCAGAGAAATACAAATCAAAACTACTTTGAGGTACCACCTAACCCCAGTAAGATTAGCCCATATCACAAATGGAATGGATTCTGACACAAGATCCAACCACTTGCTCCCAATAGACGCTCCCAGCAGAGCGGTAAACAAGCTCTAAGGGGAGGCAGGTGACAACAACAGAAACTGTTAGATGACTTGATAGGCAAACACAAAAGAGAATACAGCAGTTAATTCCAGAGCAAGATGATACATATAACTTTGTAAGAGACTAAGATAGTTAAAAATGAGTATTAGAAATTTAATCAGAAGCTAATCTCTTATGGCAAAGAAACCTTCTCAAATTCTAGAGTCTAATCCCTGACAATGTAGCAAATTTGAAGCCAGAGTCATACACTGGGTCTCCGATGAGTTAGTAGGGTCCAGTATGACTGCATCCCCTGATAGAATATTGGAGAAGCATCTGTGTTAATAATATCTGCTGTCTAAGCCTGTAACTGTCCCCCCTCCACCACCAGCCCGGTTAGTGGCTTGTTCCAACTCCTTGTTCTTCCCATGGTCCAGAAACTAAAGGCTCATATGAGATTCTAGGAACCTGCTTTAGGGTCGGCAGCCACTCTTGTCGGTAGGTGCCTGTGTCTGCCAGTTGTTAAATATTACAAATATTTAACTGAGTATGTTTTGCTTCACTGACAGAGCAAAAATATTTCCAGGGAGATGAGGAAACACGGGTTACCTGTTAAAGTGATCCATGTATACTATAGGAAACGCTCTCTCATAAGAGATGATTAAGACCCCATCACTTCATCATACTAGAAGATACTTAGCAAAGCCATGCCTAATCATTAATCTCAGGTGACTGAAGAGTGGTGAGGGACATTTAAGGAGAGATTACTTTATCATGTGCCCAAAATGTGCTTTTTTTCCTTTTTCTACCAATGATTTATTTATTCTACTCTTCACCAACAGACTAGGTTTTGGTAGTTGTGTCTTGGCCTGTCCACTTGTCTAATTCTTTACTCTTTTAGAGGAATGTATACGATTTATAATGATCTAACAATTGTATGACAGGTTGTAGATAAAAATACTAAAGTCAGTAAGGGTCAGAGGTCATGACCCTTAGTCAGGTGTCATTAAACCAACTCAGATGTCTATTACTTTCTTCAAGACTGTCCTATGCGATCTTACCTATTCTCACTCTCTCTCTTCCCCATCCCCTTCCCTCCCTTTCTCCACCATTTGTGAGGCTGAAGCAAAGGGCTATTCAATATGGCGGAACCAGCTGGGCCCCTGATTTGAGGGGGAGCTTCCCAAGACCAACTGAGAAAAACATGTAGTTGGGCTTGACTTCTCATATTCAGAGATTGTTTCTTCACCTACCCATGATTATCCTAATGCAGATGTAAACTCTTTCTTGATCTTTCTGTTGATGCAAATAAAGAAATAAAACTTAGACTCATTGCTCAGCTTCATGTAAACTTCACTCTCTTTTTGTTGGAATGAGATGAGATTTTTATCACTCCACCTTCCCTTTGAGAAAGAAAAATTATTCAGTTCTTTCAAAACAACTCTACTTTGGTACCAATTTTGTTAAATGCAGAATAATATCTTCAGATCAGAGATTTGGGAATTCAGAAATTAAGTTTGTTTAAAATGTTAGCCACGAAAAATGTCTCAGTCTGTTTCGTGTTGCTGGACACCTCACTGGCTAGGGATAATTTATAAAGAATAAGAGGTTGATTTGTTTCATGGTTCTGCAGAATGGACAAGAAGCAAGGGGCTAATGTCTGCTTCTGGTGAGGGCCTCAGCAGGCTTTCACTGATGGTGGAAGTGAACAGGTGGGCGTCAACATGGCTACAGAGGGAGCAAGAGAATGGAGGGGGCATGCCTTTTTTAACAACCAGCTCTCGCAGGAACTATTAAGAATGAGGCATTCATCACCCCGTCTCCACCAGCAAGAGCTTCAGTCTCTTCATGAGAGATCTTCACCGACCCAAATACTTCTCATTACGACCCACTTCCAACATTGTGGAACACGAGATTTGGAGGGGATAGACGTCCACAGTACATAGTGAAGATCAAATCAGCCTTCATGAGCATGATGTTTTTTCCCCTTGGCATATATTTTATATCTTTTACTGGATAATTTTACACCACCATCACTTAATTTCAAAAACAAAACCAGAGAAATTCATTTGGTGGCATGGGAAGATTTTTTTTTCCAAGTTGTTTAATTCTGTGTAAAGAAAAATATTTTTGTCAGGGTGTGGTGGCTCATGCTTGTAATCCCAGCACTCTGGGAGGCCGAGGCAGGTGGATAGTTTGAGCTCATGAGTTCTAGACCAGTCTGAGCAAAAGCAAGATCCCCATCTCTATGAAAAAAAAAATAGAGAAACTGAGGCAAGAGGATAGCTTAAGCCCAAGAATTGGAGGTTGCTGTGAGCTATGATGTCACAGCACTCTACGAACAGCAACAGATTGACACTCTAAAAAAAAAACCAAAAAAGCAAAGAAAAAGAAGAATATTTCCAATATTTATTATACTTTTCAGTTTTCTGTCAGAATTTTGAAGTGACAAAGGCAATACTTTCACAGGTCTTGAAGGTAAGGGCTAAAAACAAAATAAGACCACAGAAGCAATTTCATTTTTCTCTTTTCCCAGGAAAAACATTCATGTATAAAACTTACAAAAATTAGCATTTTAGTTTTGTTTGCCAGGAATGTCTCATTCTTTCCTCTTGGTGGTGGCCCAGAACTTGATAACTCCCACAGAATGATTAAAAATGAGAATATCAGTTCTAAAGAATTAGGGCCTTATATGCATCATGACTGTCCAATCTCCTCTGTCAATGGGAACTTCTCAAGTGAAAAGTCCAGGTCCTGGTCTTTTGGGTAAGTGGGACTGTATCTCAGGGCTGCTTCTGTAGAACCTCTCTTTACTGTATGGGATTTACGTAGCACTCCCAGCTGCTGTGTCCTCGGTCCGTTCAGAGGAACAAAGGCGGGTTAACGTCTGCACGTTTGGGAAAAGATTCGGCATGCTTGCTTATCTGTCTGTGGTTCTGTACCAGATTTGGCTTTGCAAGACGCTTTGGCAGAACTCGGCAGGGAATAAATACCCTTTTAATAATCTAAGAAATACATGACTGCTTCAACATGTTCAGGCTTAGTAAATGCTATTTAATTGTCAGAGGAAACAGGAAAACCCATGGACTACCCAAATTATTGGTAGCTAAACATGAAGTGCTAGCCACACAGAGCTTCCTGATTGTATAACAGCTACTAACTCAATGTAAAGGTCATCTCCCCCTTTGCCATAACACTATGATCAAAAACATGATCCCATGCTTTTAAAAATAACTCCTTTGGCACCAACAGGGACAGAAGAGAGAAAAAAGAATAAGAAAGTAGAGTCATAAGTTTCACTGCTCTTCCTGCCAATATATACAAACCCATACCCAAAACACATCTCATTTACATGCCTGTTTATTTTGTTTTCATGGCTGTCTGGAAACTGGGACCTTTCCTTTTTTCCCCCTAAATTGAGACAAAGAGAGATTAAAATAAAGCACACTCTGACCCTGCCTAGCTGTGTCCATCTCTGTAATGCCCAGGCCTTCCCATCATCATGGGGCAAAGGTTCTTATCACTGAGGGACTCAAGGTAGGTCGAGGTATATTTCTGGAGATTTGGAAAGAATATTGGGGATTCTTTTGTTCATAAATTTCAATTTACAAATCTTGCTCTAGGAGTTACTAATTTTGCTGGGTGTTAGGAAGATTGAAAGAGAGAGCAAGGGATATGGCCAGGGACTAAATAATTTCATAGAAATGGACATTTTGAATTTACAGTAGGGTAAAATACATTATTCTAATAACTGAGCAGCAAAAAGTGACATGTTATTGTTATTAACAAGGACTTACTGTTTTCAGGCCTTACTCTAAATGCTTAATAAATAGTAACATGTTTAATCCTAATAACAACCTTATGAGGTGTGACTGTTATCCTCATTTTACAGAGGATGAAACAGACTCAGAGACTTTAAGACACTTCTCCAAGGTCATACAGCATGTAAATTGAAGATCCTGATTTGAGCTCAGATAGTGTAGCTCTCAAGTCCTAAGTTTTTCTATGACTTCCAGTTCATCCTCCTTGTTCATTTCCTCATGAAACTCCCTCTTTGTAAACCAGAAATCATTTACCTCTTTGGGTATCTGATGCGCCCTTGATCCATATTTTTCTTTAAGAAAGTTCATTTTCTTCCCAGCATTGAATCCTGTCATCCCTGTGGGCAACTACTCGTTCTGCAGACCGAGGGCCATATTCAGGTTCAGTCTTAGAAAAGGGAGATTTTGAGAAGCTGCCTCTTCCCAAAATCAGACCCTATTTTGCAGACCCAGCTTGGTCTCCCCGTTCGTGATTTCTCTTTTTCACTTTACACTGATTTCAAAGGGGCACGTTCTGTTTCCATTCTGGGGACTAATTTCTCCATTCTTAATTTCTCCCTTTCTTTCTTAAATCAAATGATAGATTTGATGGAAGTAGAGACGGCCTTGTGGGGATAACAGCAGGAAGGCTCAGCATTGCCTCCCTGAGTGAGAACAATATTCCAATGAATGATTTTATATTTTTCAAGGAGAATAAGAAATCACCACGTAAATCTTTGCAAGCTCAGCCTGCACCAGGCGGTAGAAAGAAGTTTTGATAATGGGCCGTAAACCAGGCATAACCAACAACCTGGGCGTGCCGTGATTCATTCTGGAATTGTTCTGCTGAACTGCACACGCAAGGGCAAAATGGATTCTGCAAACTTTGGAGTTCTCAGCAGTATCAAATCTGTGGTCTTTGGGAGGAATTCTGTGAAGAAAAGGATATTAGTTTGTTGTAAAAATCAACCGTTTCCCAAGGGCTTCCAAATAAAGCAGGCCCTTCATTGTCTGGGTACCCAGCTCCCTCACCTCCAGGCTGCGTAACCTCAGTACACCTCAGCACACCTTCCATGGCTTTGATCGCCCTTCAAGTTGATTGTTCCAGACTGTCTGAACTCTTACGAGTTTAGATGCTCTACTGATAAATCCAGTGTCATCCTTTGCAACTTTCTCCTTTGAACTTCATGATCCTACTTTAGTTTCTCTTTGGTCCTCCTATGATGCTTGTGCTTTTTGAATTAATCAATAGTCTACCCTTTGGAATTGGTGCTCCTTCCTAAAATTCTTTCTCATTTTTCACACAGCTACTTTTGCTTACCCATCAACGATCAGCCTACATCTAACCTCCCTTGGAAAACCTTTTCATTCCACCTTCGTATGTGGGTCAGTTTCCCTGAGTACCAGGCTAAGTTTCCCTCTCACCAGGACTACCCTACTGCCTGGGAGCATTGAAGGGATCAAACCGAGACACTCTTCAGAAAGGAAGAAGCTATTAATGATTATTCTGAAACAACACACATATACCAGGACTGTTCAGGGAAAACTGATATGTCTTGTCAATGTTTCTGGAATTTCCTGTGGAGGTGCACACTTCCTCTTCTGTCTGTGGCTTACAGGAGGAGAACCTCATTTATGATTTTTTTTCCTGCATATCCTTTATTTGCTCTATCTCATATGCCCTAATGCATAATTGGAGCTCAACAATAGCAACTATTGTATAAAACAATAATTATGTACATAACGACTTGTGTGCATAAATAACAAAATAGCCTATTTCTATGAAGGTACATAACAGAAAAATATGCAATGATAGGAGTATATCTACTGCAAGTGCCAAGCAGAGAGCTAGTTACCATAGATGAGAACTCTGATGTTTATAATTCTCACCTTAAAAATGAGGGTCCTGAGGCACAAAGAAGGGAAGAGCTGAGAGTTGGGCTCCAGTCGGTCAGATGTTAAACTGTGAGTAAGATAGTTAGTTTTATGTGATACCTTGGCTGGCTCATAGGATGCCTAGATGTCTGGTTAAACGTTATTTCTGGGTATGTCAGTGAGGATGTTTCTGGAAGAGATTAGCAATCGAGTAGGTAAACTGAATAGAGTGGACACCCTTACCAATACTGGGGGCATCGGTGAACCCCTCGAGGGCCTCGGGGGAGCATAGAAGTGGAAGGAGGGAGGATTCGCTCTCCACTTGACCGTTTGAGCCAGAACACTAATCTTTTTTTGTGCTCCTGGTTCACAGCCTTCAGACCACAAGTTGAACTTACACCATCCATTCTCCAGCTCTCAGGCCTCCAAACTACACCACCAGCTTTCCTATGCCTCCGGTTTGCAAAGGGCAGACTTTGAGACTTCTCAGCCTCCATAACTGTGTGACCCAATTGCTTATAATAAATCCCATTATATATACAGGGTTAGGGTGTCCATAAAGTTCACGTGTGATTTAAAACAGTTCTCTATTTATTATTGTATGAGTTTTACATAGAAAGCAGAATAAAATGCTACAATAAAATAATAAAAGGGAACCCCCAAGATGTTCTGTTTGGTGCTCTGATTCCACAAACATTCTAAATATAATATAATCTTCTTATGTAAAGTTACCCAACCCTTCATATAAAGTTTGCCAGATATTATTTATTTCAGGTATCTCTAATTACTAGAAATACCAAGATAGCCAGCAAAGAATAGACATTTTCAGATGTTGATCAAGATCAATTAGTCGTATTCCGTGTAAGTGTGTTATTATTTAATTCATGCAACCAGCTTGAAAGTTGTCAGCAAAACCCAAGGCAAAAGCAAAACAAACAAGAAAAACAAGAGGTACGAAGACTTACCATGTCGGAAATTTTCTGAAGAGTGTGGATACCAGAATGGATAGAATATAATTCCTAACCTTGACCGACTCCCTGTCCAGTGGAGAGACGAAACAAACAGCTGTAATTCAATGCGGTATGTTCTAGAAATGAGACATATACAAAGTTCTATCAGGACCCAGCTGGAAAAGTGATTGATTTTTCCCAGGGAGTCATGGAGAGTCACAGAAGAAAAGGTGAACTTTGAGCTGGACGTTAGTGGATGAGTTAATTCCCCAGGTCGACAGGTGAGACAGGTCATTTGAGGGAGTGGAAAAATGTTCCCTGGACAAGTTCGGAAGAATGTGAAATACTCCAGGGACCCTAAACTGAGCCGTTTATCGGAATGCAGTTCTCTGCAGGAGCCCGTGTGCCAAGGGACTTTCCTATGATACAAAGTAGTTTAAACTTTGAGTGACCCTGTGAGGTCAGGTATCAGCCTATACTGAAAAGACAAGTGGTCTGAGAAGCAGGTCACCTGCGTGTAAGTCCTGATTCCACGTTATCAAGAAAGTCTCCTTTAAGGCAAATGCCTTACCTTTCTGGATTACAAAACCAGTCAGTCACCTACAACTCTAACATTCTAATTTACAGATTAAGGATAGTATCTTATCGTAAGAGATACAGAATTAGAAGAATGGGTTTTGTTTGTCTGAAAAAAAAAAAAAAACCCCAAATGTATTTAATTCCTGTCCTAGTAGTAGTCATTTTAGCTCATACACAGAACTGGATTTATATGGTGCAATCAAGCAGAAGATTTGACATATAGGCTGATGATGTACAAAACCCTCAGTGAAACAATATATATATGAAGAATGAGGAATTACATCTTCCACAGTAAGAAGAGAAATCACGGCCTGAGACGAAGGACAGAACTTTTAGAATTTTTTTAAGACTAGACTTAAATCCTTTCTAATCTTTGAGAGCATCTGGCCCGTATCTCAGACTCCCTGGAGGAGTAGGAAGGGGCTTTTCTGAGACGCTCCAGGGTAGGTGAGTGAGCTGTTGAATTGTGGAGGAGGAGGGTGGAGTTGCAGGAGGCCACAGCAGCAGCTGAGGCCCAAGTAGAGCCACAAAGGGCTTTGAGGGACCTGGAAACTCAGACCCAGGGCTTGTCTTATCAGTTTCCGGCTTGGGACTGGCTGTGATGGGCACTCAGTATCACAGCATCCCTTCCGTGGAGCACAGCACCCAGAATTTCTCACCACCTTTCAGAGAAGCCACCGTCATCAGCACTTACGGAACATCCGTCACCGTTTCACCTGGTCTACACACATTTTCTCCTCCGAGAAACTGAGAAGGAGGGGAACTGACGCGTAATGATATATAAGTTTAGTGGGTTAAACTTATATATCACAGGTGGTTCCGGGTGGTTTAGCAAACCGGGTCTCATTTGACACCTCCAGGCAGCCCTTCTAAGCAAGTATGATGTAAGTATTACAATTCTCTGCCCCTCTTTATGCGAAATGAGGGATCTAAGGATCAGGAAAGGCAGCTAACGCTGCCCATAGTCAGGGGCCTAGTCAGGATTTGAACCTGGAACTCTCCACTCCAAGGCCCACACTTTGCTCCTGCAACATCCTAGAAGGCCAGCCAATCCCTCATAGGCCTGCTGGTTCACGGGGGTGTTGCTTATGCTCTGCCGGAAAATTTACCTTAATAAAAACATTCGGCTTTAATCTGTTCTTGCAGGTGGTAGAGATGCATGACCAGTGGAAGGGCATCCATTTTTCTTTCTTTCTTCAGTTAAGGATTCTGAATTGGATCCAGCTGTTCTTTGATACAGAGGCCAAAAGACCCCAATATCCTGCTTTTTGTTTTCCTGGAGGTTATTGGCTGTTATTAGCCACCAAAGCTAGGTTGGAACCTCTTGAAGAACTGAAATCTTGGTCTTGGTCAGTGGGTGCTGAGGAGCACGGGGAACAGCAGGGGTGATGGCGTTTCAAGGGTAAGCATCAGTTTCAGGCCTGGCTAAAGCATGTATTGGCTTAGTGGGAAATAGTCTGCAAACAGACTTTAACAAAGAAGCCAGTTGGACTCTTCCCACCATTTGCTTAGAAAAAAATAAATGATGTAGCAATTCTAACCATAATCGTCATCACTTATCATCATTACACACTAACTACTGCATTAAGCTATTTGCAGACCCCATCCTCCTCATCATTTTTATCTATGGCATTTACTGAGCACTTATTATGCACCATGCTCTTATGCTAAGCTTTCATCTTTAGTGTATTATGAGGCTAATAGGGTGCTCATTTTCAAGGCAAAGTAACTGAACCTTAAGATAATGAACTTCTCCAATGTACCCTAATGAGGTAATGATAAAACTGGGAGGTTAAAATCGAAACATTTGCTGAGACTTTCAAAGGTCTAGGAGTCTGTTGCAGTGGGATTCAATGGAAGGAACAGAAAAAAGGCAAAGTTATTGAGGAGAGTGAGAAATTTGCCAACTTCTTCTACCATGCCAGCATTACCCCACTGCTTCTTGCCGTGCTGTTCTCTCTTCTGGTTTTGCAGCCAGAGAAGGCAGACCATCCAGACTGGCACAATCCTAGGCACGTCTAGAGATGAGATTCCCAGAGTTCTACCAAAGAGCCACTCCAGTCAAGAGCTTTGTGGATCAGCTGTTTCAGAATAAGAAATTGATCCACAAAATGAAAGCTGGAACTCAAAAGGGATTTGCATCTTACAAATGTCAGATGTGACAGAGGGTTATTGGTGAGTCACCCCCCCCTTTAAGGAACAGAGGTGGCATAACTCCCACTGAAATAATGAGCCTCAGCCCACTGGCGCCCAAGGAACCAACACAATGGGCAGATGTCCGAACTCTGCTGGCCAGGTCCCAGACGCAAACAATAGAACACTGGCCAATTTCTACTAAAGAGAGTTTCTGAAGCCACGGTATTGCCTTGGCCAGCCAAACGTGCATTACGTGACCACGGTTATCCACAATAGTCCCACTTCATAAAGAAGGCAGGGACTGGGAAGGGGGAGTGATGTGAGTTTACATTCTCAGATGGAGTTTGAGGAAAAAGCCCTCAGAAATGCTTGCCTCCTTGCCCTTGCTGGGGATGGATTGTTTCAGTTTTATGAAATGCTGGAGCTAAGTCCCTTCATGGTGGGGACTCCATGAGTATCAGTTGACCCCCGAACGAGAAGAGTGAGTCCTTGCTCATGGCCAGTCCGGGGCCGTCATCATCGTTGGTCTTTTCCAGACTCGTTTGTTTTAAAAGAGACCTTTTTAGAGGGGAAATCCAAGAGAGTCAGTCTTGGGAAGAGATTTTTATTAAGCCTTCTACAGTCATTGGTCTTGGTTCCTTTGTTCCTTAGATATTGCACCATGTTATAGGGCTATAACAACATTGGATTATCTAAGCAGACCCCATTTTATATCCTATAAAAATAAATGCAGATTACAGAATTTAGAATAAATTTTTTTTTTTACAGTTCCTAGAATTGGGTCTGTTTGTAGATTTGTTTTATGTTGTACTTTTCTATATATTATCTTCCTGCAAGATAAATAAAGCAGGTATTGTTTTCCCTCTTTTACAGGCCGGATTGGCAACCAAATAACTTGCCAATGATTGAGCCTAGTCATGATTGGCAGAGATGGGACTTTAACCAGGTTCTCCTGATTTCAGCCCCCTTTTGCGTACATTTTTTACATGGGTCTATCTGACCCGTACGGGCGATTGCTTACTTATTACACTGAGTCTTAATATGATCATCTCTGGCTACAATATCTTCTCCATATACAAGAGGAGAGTGAAGTTGAGATAAAATTGGATTCATACAACTTCCCTGGGGCCAGGCAGCAATTTTTGCTGTCTCGAATGTATTTACTTTGGGCACAAATGATTTTGCTTTAGAGGAGTGATTTACCTGTAATGTTTAGGAGGAGAAGAAATTATCTCTTAAGGTCTATCTACAGGTGAGTTTTTGCCAATAATTATATCCCCGTCAATCATGCTAAGGCAATGAAAAGTCAGAAATGCAGATGCATTTGGCTAGGTAGCATCTAAAACATTAAAAAAGTATCACAGTGAGTCACTTAAAGGAGGTTTTCTCAGAGAAACTAAATATCTATACATAGTTCCCTTGGGCATAATTCAGAAATCTCCAAAGAGTTTTGCTAAAATAAAACAGAACTCTCCCTCGACTTCCAGAAGACTCAAGCCAAGGCTCGGTTCTAAACCTCTTAGATTTGGAATGGGTTCTAAAGTTGGCAAAAAGGCACTAGCCCATCCTTGCTGGAAATCTCTCAAGAGAGTTAGTTCCAGCTTTCCAAAAACTCACGGCCCAAATATATTTGGCTCCACATCTGAACCTTTGTAATATTTGACATCTATTAGAAATTACCGAGTCAACATCAGAAGCCTGAAATCAAGCTGAACTCCAATGGATTGCCGAAGGCAAACTTACAAGGTTACCATACAACTTAGGCAAACTTCGGAGCCACCTTAAAAACCCATGCGAAGGCTCACTCACATTTTTGGCAAGGACTCAGAGATCTTTGGAGATATTAGTGAGGAGGAAGAGGAAGGAGGGAGAGCTCATTTTTCTCTTCTAATTCATGGCTCCTACACAGTTACTATAGTCTATGACCTCGGAGGACAGAGGACAATGGCCCCTGTGAGATCAGAGTTCTTTAAAAACAAGGTGATAATTTTTCTTAATCTGAGTCAACCCAGTGGAGCTAGTAAGAATAGGAAAATTACTACTTTGACTATACCAAGAGATTGGCAGCCTCTAAGCTGGGGGGAAAAACAAACCCGGATAGGTTTGCTCACAAAGCCAGAAAAGCCCTTACAGATCAGATAAGATATTAATCTAATTCGGAACTCTCTAGTGAACAGAAGGGAAGTGTCCGATTAGAGAGGTCTGATCTAGTCTAGAACCTGAGAAGACCCTTAACGTGCAGGTTGACTTTTTGGTTGGTTGGTTGGTTGGTTTGCTGGTTTGTTACTTTAAAGGAGGCTATAATGTACAACGATTGCCTACAACATTTTGTTCCTTACACACTTTGAGAGTTTGTGAACGCTGCGATTTGTTTCCGAGCGCTTAGGCTCACAGAAATGCTGCCTAAGAAGGTACACACGCTGTATCTGTTTACCGCAGCAGGAAGCATCAGGAAAGCCGTGGTTCTGGATCCGACATCCTGCCACTGAGACATCAAGGTGACCTTGGGATAAATCACTTAATTCCTTTGAACCTCAGTTTCTTCAACAGTAAATGGTTATTATGTCTTTTTCAGAGTGTTGATGTGAAAATGAAGTAATGTGCATGTGATCACCTAGCGCAGTGCTCACCCCAGGCACCAACCAGGTTTTAGAAAGGTTATTTAAATGTCTAAGGAAATGCAAATTCCATCTTTCCTTCTCTTCTCTTAGCCCTCTCATATTATTTCTAGGCAAAGAAAAGCTAAACTTTCTGGAACTTTTCTCCATGATATTATGCTAAATACTGACTTCTAGTATATAAATAGCATGAACTTTTACCTTAAAATTAAGGAATAGAAAAAAGCAAATAAGGTGCATGTATATGTATATACATATATATATATACATATCCCCCCTTTTACCTTTT
>NW_003852413.1:9584196-9591079 GCF_000181295.1 Otolemur garnettii
TATATACATATATATAATGTTAGAATTTCTTCTCACTTCTTTCTCTTCTGCTTATTTTATTAGGCACTCTGCCTAATTTTGTAAATTCATATTTTTCTTTATTTTAGAGATATTTTAGACCCTTTAAAACAAAAGGTCTAGTATATATTACCATGTTTAGAATAAATGATTCTATTTCTTGATTGAATCGATATGGCGTGAGTTCTAAGAAGCAGTTTTGTTTTGTTTGTTTGTTTGTTTATTTGTTTCCTGAGACAGAGTCTCACTCTGTTGCCCTGGGTAGAGTGCTGAGGTGGACCAGCTCACAGCAACCTCAGTCTTTTTGGCTTAGGTGATCCTCTCGCCTCAGCCTCTCGGGTAGCTGGGACTACAGGCGCCCACCACAATGCCTTGCTCGTTTCTCTGTTTTTCTTAGTAGAGATAGGAGGTCACTTTGCTCAGACTGGGCTCTAGCAATCCAATCACCTCTGCCTCCCAGAGTGAGCCACCATGCCCAGTTTTAAACAGCAGTTTTTGACTGATCATGTGTGATCCATGGAGACACAGATGCCCCCCCATAGGCACACGAAGCTTTCATAAAACTGATGGAGAATTCTCTCTCTTTCAACCTTCCTGTCTCCCACCCTACGGAGACCCCTCGAATTTCCTACAGGACTCAGTGTCAAAAGGATAATAAGGTGCTCACTTTTGCTTTATTCTATTTATGTTTTAAAGGTACCAGGATAGCAAACGGTAATCAGTAGGATCATAACACGTGTAAACTACTGATAAATTTTAGTTTTAATCTTTTTTAAAACAAAAGCAAACAAATGTGTTTCCTTTTTTGTTTTTTGAGACAGTCTCATTATGTTGCCCTTGGTAGAGTGCTGTAATGTCACAGCTCACAGCAACCAACTCTTGGGCTTAAGCGATTCTCTTGCCTCCTCTTCCCACCTAGCTGGAACTACAGGCACCCACCACAATACCTGGCTATTTTTTTGTTACTGTTGTCACTGTTGTTCAGCAGGCTGGAGCCGGGTTTGAACCCATGTGTGTGGCTGGCACCCTAGCCACTGAGCTCCAGTCATGCTTCTTATAGCATGACTGCATAGTGCTTTGACACTGACAAAGATTAATGACAGTATTGATGCCATGGCCATTTCAGGAAAAGTAGAGCATTTGTTTCCACCGTTACGGAAACCAGCCATTAAAGTGTGGGCTCAGGAACAGCAGCAGGAAGATTACGAGGCAGGATAAAGTACAGCCATTGGGAGATTTCCCCAGCCTGGTTCTGTCACGTCTTATTAATAGCTGTGTGCAGTTGGATGAGCCACTTGACTTAAGTCTATCCTCTCATCTGTAAAAATGGGATCATGACACCTACTTCTTAGGGTTCTCCCAAAGATTAAATGAGATTATAGTAGGTCAAGTATTTGCTGAAGAGCTTAACACTATTACTTGAGATTGAGAAACACTGGTGTAGAGGATTAGTAATAGGGAAGACATCAGGACGGGTGGGTTCTGGAATGATTTTCTGGGTAATATCAACAATCCACTTGTGATTTCTCTACTAATGCTGTGTGAAGAGTGAAGCGTCTGAGCCATGGTGGAGCTGCTGAGTTTTGCCGCCTTGGTTCTCAGAGTCTTTAAAGCGAAGGACCTAATAGCTCACAAATGTATTAGCGAGATCATAGCTGTGCATGAGGAAGGCTGAGCTTGCATCTAAGGTGAAATTATTTTAAATAAGCTGAGCTACAAGTGATGAGCGACCTCCTCTCCCCTTTCCCTTCTTCCCCACCCAACTCTCAGCTTTCTTTTCTTTTCACTGGCACTTGTAACAAGAGGTTTGAGTGCTGGTTAGGAGCCAGGCATTTAGTGAGACTATAGGTTGTAGGAGTCAACTGTGAGCTGTCCCTTGCCCTCCGGAGTGGACCTTCTAGTGGTTGTGCTTGTGGCCAGGGGAAGGAAGTGGAGGCACATAAAACGGAGCCAACATCACGTACACAGGGGGAGCAACAGGTACCAGGGTGAGCTGTGACACCAGGTGACAGGATAGAGGCTGAGAGGTCATATTTTTGATAAGGGGGCCTTTGCACAGAGACCAGAAGGAAGTGAAAGAAACAGAGGTATCTTCACCGTCCAAAGGCCTGCATCAGAGCATTCAGTAGAGGGGATAGTGGACTCTGGGTTAGACAAGAACAATGAGGAGAAGAGGATTTAGCGAATGCAACATGTGTTGTATGATGGAAATCTCCGCCATTTTTTTTTATGGAACAGCGATGTTCAGTTTAAATAGAAAGCAGAATAAAATGCTAGTATTTCAATCTAAAGGGGCAGCTCTCGGTTTTTTCCTCACTCTTTCTCTTCCCTTCCTTCTCCATTCCTCCCCTTCCTTCTCTTGTTATCCCTGGCTTACTCTTTCTGGTGCTGAGTAATCCAGATGGATCACGACCACAACTTTGCTTCTGTGTGCTATGTGAGAAAAGGAAGCCTGTGTCTTTATAGTGCACCAGTCACGTGTGAGGTCGCCCAGGACTCAGTTTCCCCAACAGTCTCTTCTGAGACTCTCCAAGGAAAGCTTCTAGAAGAATGTGTGCTTTGTGATGGTCAGTTTGCCCCATGCCACTTTGCCCTGCTGGCCATTCATTTCCTTGGAAAAGAAAGGGTACCGATTTGAGATGGGGGATAGCCTTGGTTAGCAAGAATCAGAAAGTGTTACCTCTGATCAAAGTTAGAGGTCATCCTCCTAATATTTATTTAAGGCTTACCATGTGCTAGGCATACTGCCATGTGCACTGCATGCAAGTATTAGCTCCTTGCTATATACTAATACTGCTATCGTCCCATTTTGTAGATGGTAAGACTGAATCTTGCAGAGGTTCAGCAATTCCCTCAATGTTATGTGCTTATTAATTTGTGAAGGCATGACTCTACCTAGGTCAGTCTGAGTTAGTCTGCATTCTCCACAAACATGTAAATAGTTATTCCCCAGTCACGGAAACAGTTATTAAATGTGAAATTATTAACTGCATCAGATGTTGTGCTAGGGAAGGATGTGGGATGTATATAAAGTTGTACACATAAAATCTAATGAAAAGTGCTATGTATTCAACATCATGCCCACCCAGATATGAACTAGTAAAATGGACCCTTGGCTTACAACGCAAAATTGTTCTCCTTTGTGGAATCATGAAGAGTTGGAGCCCAGCATTAAAGACAAATGATCATGAGTCCCATTTTTCTCTGAATGGAGACAGTTCATATTTAATCATTTCCTGCTTTTGTTATATTCCACTGAAAGGGATGAGTTTTCAGGAGAAGTGGGGAAGACTGTAAGGGCTGGGCCCAGCACACAGCTTGGCCTTGCTGGTGACGGAGAGGCAAGTTCTTCCGTTCTCAGTCAGAGCTGAAAGATTGGTAGGTTCTGCTAAACGGCTGCCTGTCACAGTGCCTTGAGCATAAAGTCCACACCAGTCACCTATGTGGTTCTCTCTGAGGTCTGTTGCATCTTAAAATGCTTTGGGTCTGCAGTAGTCCTGGTAACCCTGCAACTCCTCTTAGTGAAGAACATAGAGATGGATGAAGCTGTTTCTTCTCTTCTAAAATCCTGACTGGAAGTTCAGCATCTGCACAGATAATTGTGACCAGGGCTGGGAGTGTGCATGTGTGTAATTGTGTGTCAATAAATCCTTAATCAGTACGGGCTAAAATGAATTGACTCTTTATGGGTCTTGTCCAAGGAGACTGGGAAACCCATTAAAAATGGGCTGAGCAGTTCTGAGGATCTTCTGTGGAACCGATAACTCCCAAGAGCTATAAGCATCCACGTATAATCTTTTATTTTACCCTATCAGTAACAAAACCTTTCCCCTCCTACCACCATTCACGTAGACCTTTCTTATAAAACATAGTAGGTGGCACAAGATTTACTTACATGTTGTAGGGCATTCCCACAAAATAAACTTTGCCCATGGGAAAAGTCTTATTCTCTACCTTTGAATAAACTGGGGATTTTCAAAGTACCATGTACAGGGGTGACATTTCTGTATAAAGGTCCAAACGTGGGTTCTTCTTGAACCCCTGCAGAAGTAGGAGTTCAACAAAACAAACTTGCACAAATGTGTATGTGTGCACGCACGTGCAAGTCTGGATGTGAGAAGGACATAGAGAGATCGCTGGTGGGGGGAAGGTTGGTAAGGAGGTGTACAGAAGCCATCCTGGTAAGAGTTGGCAGGAGAAGAGAAGAACCAACTTTGTAATGTGAGTTATTTAAAAAGAAGTCAATTCAGAGAACCATCTGTACAAACTTACTTGAGTGATGAAAAGGAAGACAGGCAGCAAACACATGGTCCAAGTGTGTTGGGGCTGTGGTGTCGGGTGGGGCAGAGAGAGCCCCGGGATTGGAGGAACTGCAGCTGCTGCTTTGGGACTCCATTCCACGCTTCAGGGAGGAAGCTGCCCTCCATCCCACAACAATACTGTGCTTAGAGGTCTTCTGTGTTGATGAGCAAAACAAGACTTCAGCTGTATTAAAAAGAGACTCCTCATGCATTTGTCTAAGTCTTGGATTCCCCAGCTCCAGCACATCTAGGGTTAGAGAAGCCGTGTGTCTTCCCTGTTTTTCACCCCATGACTCACATCTGCAACTCATTCGTTTATTGAGAGCGGGTCTCGCTGGCAGGTCTTTGCATTGTACACCCTGGCTATGGGCGTGTCCATCTCTAACTCTGCCAGCTGTATCATTTCAAATGTGTGATTTGTCACCTCCCAAAGGAGTCGCTTCTTCTAAATGGCAGAGTAATAACAATAACATCACCAGCAGTAACAGCCGCTGTCATCTACTGAGCTTCAATTGTGTGCCAGGTACAGCAATGAGGGGATTTAGGATTCGGTCGTCACCAACTCCAACTCTGTCTTCAGGCGGCTGGATTCAAAGCCTGACTCCATCATTCCCTAGCACTGGATTCAGGGGCTCATTATTTAGACTTTGTTCAGATGCAAAATAGATGTAATGTTACTTCCTAGTCTTCTGAGTCTGGAATGAATGATACAGGACATGACCTTGCACTGTGCCTGGCTCACAGGAAGCACTTAATACGTTATAACTATCATTATTATTTTTCATTATTCTTAGTGTTTCGCTTAACCCTTTCGATCCTGAAGGACAGATCTTACTGTCCCCATTTTATGGATTGAGAAGCAGAGGCTTAGAGATGTTTAAAAATGTATTTGTGTTTACACATCTTGTCAGTAATGATATCAGAATTTGAACTGTCATCCATCATTCTGCTGGCTTTTTGACACCAGGCTAGACTACCCTATGGCCTGTTCACCTGGGATCTGACTTCAGGCAACAGCACACATCTCTTGATAAGTCAGCATGATGGCAAAAAGACTTATCATTTACTTCTCATGTTAATTAGATATTAATTTATTAAGCCGAGCACTTTCCAGACGTGATTAATTCACAACAGTTCTATGAAGTGGACCTTCTTGTTCCATTTGGAAAGACATGAAGAAATAAAATTTTCAAATTATACAAGACTTTATAACTTGTAGCTTGCTCCAAAACACCCATCAAGTGCCTGTCTTGGGGCCTTGTCATCTGCTACTTGGAATTCTTTCTCTCCTGATGTTCCCATGACTGACACTCTAGTAAAGCCCTTCCCATTAGGGAGTTCTCCGTGGACTGTTTTATTTGAATTTTCAACACCACCCCTACCCATGTCAATTCCTAAGCACTTTTGTTGAGTTACTGTATTTTTTTCTTTTTAAATTAATTTTTAATTCAAATCATAATCGTATACATTTATGGGGTATGATGAGATGATTTGTTATATAATGTGAAATGCTTAAATCAAACTCATTAACATCACCATCACCTCACTTATTTTTTTATAGTAAGACATTTAAAATTTACTCTTAGTTATTTTGAAATATACACTTGCATCGTGCACTTTAGGTGAGATCCCACCCAATGACTTCCCTCCTCCCACCAATTGCCCCTCTTCCCCTCCCCTCTCTCTCCTCACCTTTCCCCCTTGCTAGACTATATTTGTGTTTCATCATTTGTATGAGTAAGTATTTATATATTGGTTTCATAATAGCATTAAGTACATTGGATACATTTCTCCCCCCATTTTTGAGATATTTTTCTGAGAAGAATGTGTTTCAACTCCATCCAGGTAAACATAAAGGGCAGCTCAGTTCATAATTGCCAAGTTACAGAAGCAACCCAAATGCCCATCAACTCTTGAATGGACTAATGAATTGTGGCTTATGTACACCATGGAATATTGTTCAGCCATAAAAAGATCGAGACTTTGCATCTTTTATGTTTACCTAGATGGAGTTACTGTATTTTTCATAGCACGTCTCCCCAAATGACAGCCTGTACACTGTACTTGATATTTGTGGATAGTCTCTCTCTCTCTCTACTAGAAAGTCAGGTTCAGGATCAAAGAAATTTCATCCTTTTTGTCCATTCCATCATCACATTATGCAGGACAGCACCAGATAAACAGAGGGCACCTGAAACCTATTTCTCCAGTTAATGCATAAATGGATGTTATTTCACATTTTCTAGCACGTGTAAACTCTAGGATCTGAGCTTTAAAATTACTATATTAATATTTAGTTTGTCCCCCCCCCCCATTATATGACCCTTAGACATTTAAACTATTTGATGTTGGAGCCTTTGTGGTCACTGAGCATTTTTTTTTTAAACTATGCAAAAGGGTATTGTCAAAGGTGAGGGGAGCAAGAATGAGAAGCCAAGTGATGACCTGAAGCAGGTGATTGGTAAATAAGTGTCATCTACGTAGAACCAGAGAAGCAGGTGATTGGTAAATACGTGTCATCTACATAGAACCAGAGAAGCAGGTGATTGGTAAATACGGGTCAT
>NW_003852413.1:9591174-9620119 GCF_000181295.1 Otolemur garnettii
GTAAATACGGGTCATCTACGTAGAACCAGAGAAGCAGGTGATTGGTAAATACGTGTCATCTACGTAGAACCAGAGAAGCAGGTGATTGGTAAATAAGGGTCATCTACGTAGAACCAGACCCCTCCTGGCCTGTTTCCACACAGTGCTGCACCCAAACATCAGTCGCAAATTGACATTAAGACATTGTCGCCTTTCCTGACATCCCTTAAGAACGGATTCATCGTAGACCACCTACTCTAGTCTGTGATTTTCAAAATCCTCAGCCTTACACTGTGTAGATCCTCTCCCCATCAACCCAACTCATGCCCTCTCCCATTTCCAAAAAACTTCTATTTTTTTTATTAAATGATAGCTGTATACATTAATGCAAACATGGGGTACAGTGTAGTGTTTTCATATACAATTTGAAATACTTTCATCAAGCTGGTTAACATAGACTTCATGTCATTTGCTTAGTCATTCTGTCGAAACATTTATATTCTAGTTGTAGAAAAGTTCACTTGTACCCTTGTTAGACAGACCATATAGGTGATCTTTCCAGTCATAAAGATGTTTGTATCAGAATGTTTATTGCAGCCCAATTCATAATTGCCGGGTCATGGAAGAAGCCCAAGTGCCCATCGATCCACGAATGGATCAATAAACTGTGGTATATGTACACCATGGAATACTACGCAGTCATAAAGAAAGATGGGAGACTTTACCTCCTTCAGTTTACATGGATGGAGCTGGAAAACTTCTATTTTTTAAGTGATTACTCATTGATTACCCCAATGAGGTCATGGCTTCTGGGAGACCCAGAATCTGCAAAAAAGAGCAAAAGAGTGAGAGTGATAGTTATCAGAATTAACTTAGTTTCTTTTTGTCATTGAGACTGAAGACCCTTGGATTTCCCTGGGAATTTTTTCTCTTTTCATTTGGAAGCACACAGGGACTATGCCGGGTCTCCGCGTTGTTTGTACTCATCAGCTCAAGGACCAAAATGCTCTGCGGATGCCCCTCCAAACGGGATTTGGAGGGCAGGTGGGAAGAAGGTTTGAAAGTGAGAAGATGGAGAGAAGGTTATTTGTTTTATAATGTTCCCCTGTCCTAGAAAACTTAAAATGGTTTATGTGAGCTCAGACTAACTTAAACATTTAAAACTGTCGATCATAGCATGTTTGTTGATCTAAGATGGACAGATAGTAAGATAATTATTGGAGGGAAGAGTCCTGCCCGCGTCTCTGTTATCTTGGCATTAATTTCAGGGTTTTGTTTTCCAACCTGGCTGAGTAACACTGAGCAAATAAATGCAGTGGGCTCAGTTCAGCTCTTTAAAGGGCATCATGTGTTTAACGTTCTCTCATCTGTTTATGGTGAGGAGTCCCGGCTCCTTTTGCTTATCTCCTTGAACAGCCGCTTTCTCCATCCCTCTCACTGTTGGGTTTTTTTCTAGTTCAGTGTCTGAAGTTGTCTCTGCACGGCGGTTAGTCAGGGAGGTCAGAGGCACAACCTCTGACTACGTCTTGATTGCCGGGAGGATGTGGAACGCACTGAAGCCTCTGCTCACGACGTCCCCTGACTGTGTCGGCCCAGCCGGTTGGCGATCCCAAGGTGGGCTCCAAAGCTTCCTGCATTTTCACTGCAGTGTGGCTCAGGAGGACCAGGCCCTCCCACTTCTCTCCTCACTGGCTGAGATGTGGAGGCTCTCCCACATCCTAGTCCCAGAAGGTTCCTTTCTGGACCAGTTCAGTTTTATGTTCATGGTTGGGATGCTTCTGCATTTAACCTCTAAGGCTACAGGTTCTAATCTGAAAGGCCAAAGGAAAAACACAAAATCGTTTCATGGAAAATGGGGGAAATCACCTTGCCAGGATGATGTTGGGGTCTTTTTAAGGTGGTGGAGCACTCGGGCCTGTCCATTCTTAAAAAATTGTATCATCATCAGACATAAAGATCCTGGTCATCCTCATTGGGAGATGTCAGTGGACTGTGACAAGTGCTGGTCCTTAATATAGAACCGATGGACCCAATTCCTGCTCTGCTGCCATCTGACCACATGACCTCATCTATACATTGAACCCGTTGGACTAGAGGATCCAATGATTTGATTTATGACTCACACTCATTTGCCTTGTAACAGGGAGGGGATACTTTCTCAAGAGAACTCTTCATCTAGGGAAAGAACGTGGACTTCTAATAATGGCTTCAAGTTTTATTCTAATACATACTCTTTTTTCCTTTTGTTTTTTTGAGACAGGGCCTTACTTTTTCTCCCTTGATAGAGTGCTGTGGCATCATAGCTCACAGCACCCTCAAACTCTTGTGCTTGAGTGATCCTTTTGTCTGTGCTTCCCCAGTACTGGAGCTACAGGTGCCCACCACAATGCCCGGCTATTTTTGGAGATGGGATCTCGCTCTTGCTCAGGCTGGTCTCAAACTCCTGAGTTCAAGTAATCCACCAGCCTCGGCCTCCCAGAGTGCTGGGATTACAGGCATGTCCACTGCACCTGGACAATCACTCTCCTTGAAGTCGTATGCCTGTAACTGGATGCAATTCTGGCCTGCCTGCGCGGGGCTCTGTGGGGAAACACGTTAGCTTGGGAGGTAAGAGAAGGCATCTGGCCTCGCCCGGCTTCTTCCCCTGTGATGAGGAGCCAGCACTTCCATGTGTGAGCATCTGTTTTCCCAGCCATGTATCTCATAAAAATATTTTGGAGATTAAGTTGGCAATATAAAGACCTTATAACAGAGCCAGATTTATAATAATCACTCCATAAATACTAGTTGTTATTTTCTGATTTCTGGAAGTCGTAAGACTGATGAAAGGCTAAAGGACGGAGCAACCAGGGAATGTGCATGCAGTTTGGATCCATTCGATGTGTCCAGTGTCTCCTGCGGGCTGCCAAAGATGCAGGGGGATGGCTGCGTGGCTTCCAGCTTTAAGAACCTGTGCAGTGAGAGAGCTCTGCAGGTGAAGTAGTGCCTTTTTTGTGATAAAGCAGAGATATTCCCAATGTACTAGAGTGCAAATGATACTTGATTAGCTACATCAGCCATCCCTGGACAGCAAGGTGATTTTAACACAGAAGCCCAGACATGACTGACAGCCAGAGGCATAGGGCACAGGCAGGGCAGATTAAAGCCCTGATCAGTTATAGCTAAAGTTAGTGTTATAAGGGATTTTCTGCAGTGCTTAGGGAAAACACATAATGTAGCAACCTAACATAAACCATTAAGGATCCATCACTTACTCGTTTTTAATTGATTCTCCCCATCAAAGGGTCTTAAATTTTTTTTTATTTTTGTTTTTGAGGCAGTGTGCTACCCTGTCCCCCAGGCAGGAGTGCCGTGGCATCAGCCCAGCTCACAGCAACCTCAAACTCCTGGATTCAAGTGATCCTCCTGCCTCTCAGCCTCCCAAGTAGCTAAGACTGTAGGCATCCACCAAAAAGCCTGGCTAAATTTTCTATTTTTAGTAGAGACAGGGCACCTAGTTAAATTCGAATTTTCTATAAATAACAAATACTTTCTTAAGTGTATCATATGCAATATTTGGGACATACTTACACTAAAGGATTTTATTATTTATTTAAAATGCAATTTAACTGCATGTCCTATATTTTATCTGGCAGCACATCTTGTATGTCTCTGGTTAGAGTGTACCTCGGGGGAGAATTTGGGGTGTTATGGAGAGTGGAAGGGAAGTGACAGACATTTTGCAGTTCACATAAAGGCATATCTCAGAGATACCACAAGTTTGGTTCTATTTAAAAAAGAAAAACAAAAGAAAAAGCAACTCACAAATTTCTGGGTTTTCCATTACATATAAAAATTATGTTTATAGCATACTGTAGTTTATTAAGTGTGCAAAAATGTCACATCAAAAAACAACATATATACCTTAGTTGAAAAACCCCTTATTGCCAAAAAATGCTAACCATTGTCTGAGCCTTTAGTGAGTTATAATCTTCTTGATGTTGGACAGTTTTGCCTCAGTGTTGATGGCTCTCAAGGGTTGGGGTGGCTGCGGAAATTGTCTAAAATGAGAAAACAATGAAGCTTGCTCCATCCATTGATTCTTCCTTTCATGAAAGATTTCTCCGTAGCATGTCCTGCTGTTTGATAATATTTTACCCACAGTAGAAATTCTTTCAAGACCATCTTTTCAAACTCTGATGTCAACTAAGTTTCCATAATATTCTAATCTCTTTGTTGTCATTTCAACAGTGTTGACAGCATTTGCATCATGAGTGGATTCCATGTCAAGAAATCTTTTTTTTCTTGCTGCATCGTAAGAAGCAACTGCGCATTCATTACCACACTTCATCTTAGCCAAAAGGCCAAGGAGCAATCGCTCCTGGTTTGTGAAAGTATTACCATGAGATTATAACAATTCAGCAGCATCTTCAGGCTGGATGTCTAACTCTAGTGTCTACATCTGTGGTTACTTCTTTTACTACAGTCTTGAACCCTTCAGAGTCATCCATGAGGGGCTATCGTCTTTTGAAATGTATTTCTTAAATAATGTGATTTGAATGTTAAAATTACTCCTCGGTCTGTGGGCTGCAGAGTGGATGTTGTGTAGATGGGTGGGAAACAACATCAATCACTTTATAATGTCCTTATGTATCTCCATCAGTGCGCTTGGGTAAGCAGGTGCATTGTCAAGGAGCAGTAACATCTTGAAAGGAATCATGTTTTCTGAGCAACAGGTCTCAAGAGTAGGCTTAAAATAATCAGCAAACTGTGCTAGAAACAGATGTGCTGTCATCCAGGCTTTGTTGTTCATTTCTAGAGTGCAGGCAGAGTAGACTTAATTATTGAGGGCCTGAGGATTTTTGAAATGATAAATGAACATTGGTTTCAACTTAAAGTGACCCAGCTGAGTTTAGCTCCTAAAAGAGCCTGTCCTTTGTAGCTTTGAAGCCAACCTTTGACTCTAGCTCTAGAAATTCTACATAGCATCTTATAAAATAAGACCTTTTCATATGCATTGAATAGTGTGATGTTTATTGTAGCCACTTTTGTTAATGATCTGAGTTTGGTTTTCTGGGTAACTTGCGGCAGTTTCTCCATCGGCACTTGCTACCTCACCTTGCAATTTTTTGTTATGGAGATGGGTTCTTTCTTTAAACCTCGACCTGTGCTAGCTTCAAACTTTTCTTCTGTTGCTTCCCCATCTCCTCACCCTTCACAGAGGTGAGGACAGTTAGGGTCTTGCTCTGGATTAGCCTCTGACTTAACAGAATGTCGTGTGCCTGGCTTGATCTTCTTTTCAGGCCACTAAGATTTTCTCCACATTAACCACAAGGCAGTTTCACTTTGTTATCCTTCAAGCTCTCACTGCTGTAGCACTTTTAATTCCCTTCCAGAACTTTCCCTTTGCCTTCACAACTTGGCTAATTATTTGGGGTAAGAAGGCTAGCTTTTGGCTTATCTCAGCTTTCACCTTGCCTCCTCATTAGGCTTAATCATTTCTAGCTTTTGATTTAAAGGGAGAGACACGTGACTTTCGCTTGACCACTTAGAAGCCATTATAATGGTATTCAATGGCCTAATTTTAATATAGTTATGTTTCAGGGAACAGGGAGGCCTGGAGAGAGGGAAAGAGATGGAGGAATGGCTGGTCAGTGGAGAAGTTAGAGCACCACACACAACATTTGTTGATTAAGGCCGCTGTCTTACCTGGGTGTGGTTTGTGGCACTGAAACATTACCGTAGCAACATCAGAGGTCCCAGATCACAGATCCCTACAAGAGATATAATAATGATGAAAATGTTTAAAGTACTGTGAGAGTAACTAAATTGTGACAGGGCATGGGCGCGGTGGCTCATGCCTGTAATCCCAGCACTCTAGGAGGCCAAGGCAGGTGGATTGTTGAGCCAATTTGAGACCAACCTGAGAAAAAGTGAGCCCCAGTCTCTGAAAATAGTTGGACACTGTGGCAGGCACCTGTCATTCTGGTCCTTGGGAGGCTGAGGCAAGAGGATCAATTAAGCCCAAGAGTCTGAGGTTGCTGTTTTTTTTTTTTTTCCCCAAGTTAAGCAAGAGTCCTTTATTGATCAGCTGGGCAGACAGCAGGCTCCTGCTTCAAAATCTCTCAATCCCTAGAAGCAGGGGTGGGAACCTTTTATAAGGAGCTTTTGGTAGGGAAGGAGAATCCTTAATGCAAGTTGAATTTTAGAAGAGCCAGCACCTGGTAAGGGGAGTCCTCACAAGGGGAAGTTGGGGTTTTGCAGTTATTACTGAACTCTTTCAGCTGAGCTTCCTGTCTTAAAGGGGGAGTGTTCAAAGCCTCCAGCAAGATAGAGTTGGGGCAAACATTCTCCCCCTAGTCTTATGTCTGAGTCAAACCCTTGACTCTTTGAGTCTTGCTTGCCTACCTCTATACAACATGGGGATTGGGGTTGCAGACATAATCAGCAATCAATAGCTAAATCTGGTTGAATTACATTTAAAGATGATGCGTACCATTTAATATACTTTTTTTTTTTTTTTTTTTTTTCAGTTTTTGGCCAGGGCTGGGTTTGAACCCATCACTTCCGGCATATGGGGCCAATGCCCTACTCCTTTGAGCCACGGGCACTGCCCCATTTTACAGACTTAACAGAATAGAAAGCAAAGGTGTTACAGTGGGTTGTTCAATTGTGCAAGTAGCCCCACTCATCTTAGGGGGCTCCTGGGTGGTATAATTAACTATACTGGGCCAGCATGTGCAGGAAAGAAATCAAGATTTTAACAGTCTTAGCTTGAGAGGGTTTTCTCCTGGGACTCCGTCCTGTGGCTCTGCTGTATTCTTTGGTCTTCTTCACCTGGATGTGGTGTCTCCATGCTGATGAACCATCGACTCTCATAGCCACAGGGGAGCTGAGGATGCCAGTGAAGAGACCCTTCCACTTTGGGGTGAGGCCTGCTTTCTTGAATGACTTAACATACTCTTGATCTTCAGGCTGAAAGGCACTTTCAGAGTCCTTTTTGGTCCCTTGGGGGTCCCAGTAAGCATCTCAAATCTGGGGTTGATGTCCCTCTGGATCTGGGAGAGGGACTGGAGATACTCTAAAAGAGTACAGTTATGTCTGCTGAGGGTACAGGATGGAGCTGAAGGGGAGGTCTCCTATACATGATTTCATGAGGACTAAACCCTGCTCTATATGGAGTACACGTGCTCTGAGAGTTACTAAGGGCAGGAGCTCTGTCTACTTTCCACCACCCTCATTAATCAATTTGGTTAAAGTTTCTTTTAAGGTCCAATTCATTCTTTACTTGTCCTGAGCTTTGGGGCCAGTTGGCACAATGGAGGTTCCACTGTATATGTAGGGCTAAAATAATTGCTTGGGTCGAAGTAGAAACGAAAGCTGGCCCATTATCTGAGCTAATTGAAAGAGGTAGCCCATATCTCTAAATAATCTCATTCAATTTTGTGTCTGGGTGAACTTCAGTTGTAGCTGATCAAGACATCCAGTGACCCGTAGCCCCTCAAAGGAGGGTCTCTACTACGTGAAGGGCTGTTAAAATCAAGTCCTGTCCCAGAGTCAATCTGTCCACCTCCCATACCAGCAGGGCTAGGGTTGTGATGGTTCATAAGCAGCCCAGACACCCAGTGGCCACTTAGGGCACTTAGACAGATAAGCCACTGGCCATTTCCATGGTCTGAGAGTCTGTGTTAACCCCCCTTTATCAATGCCTCTGGTTTCATGGACAAACAGGTGAATGGCTTAGTGATGTCTGGTAAAGCAAAAGCTGGGGCTGTTACAAGGGCCTGCTTCAGGGCTTTCAATGCCTGATCCTCTTGGTCTGTCCACAGGAGGAGCTCATGACAAGCAGTGGCAGCATACAAGGGCTTTGTGATCTCAGCAAAACCCCAGATCCATAAATGACAGTGGTTCACTGGAATTCCTGGACTTGCTGTTTTGTTGTAGGATGAGGGGCAGCCAGTCTAGGGAGGTTGGATTCTGCCCACACTCGAGGAAAGTCTGCTTGTAGCTGGGCTAATAGTGAGGGGGCTGTGCCACGGCCCTCTACTGAGGATGACAAAGTGGTACTCTATCTCAAAACAAAACAAAACATGGTGTGGCCTCATCCATATGTTGTCACTGATGTGCTGACTTTCCCAACCGATATAGGAAATTGGAAATAAGTATTCTACCTTCCCCTGGATTCTCTTTGGCTTGCCCCAACTTCTACAGCAGGCTCCTATGTTTTGCTTTATAACAAAAGGACCTGGCTTCTACAGGTTGACCTCACCAGTGAGGTCAATAAATATGGACCAGAGTTTCAGTCCATCATCGTGAGGCTCTAGTTCATGCCTGTGGATTCTTGCTTGATCTTTATCTCCCTCAAATTATAGTCACAATCCTCTTTCCTACTGCCTGCCCCAGTCCACACCCCAGCACAGTACCCAGGGACAATAGACTTGCCTTATATGGGGCAAGTTCAGAAGACATGTAGACCAAGGACTTTGCTCAGTATCCTTAGCTGTTACTGACTTCTATTCTACCAGATTCTCAGTCCAGGGATGCTTTATTTTTCACTGATGATTACCCTCTAATGCTAGATGAGGATGGTTAACCAGAGGTCTGAGGTGTGTATCTCTGACGGTAAGAAAATTTGTGTCATGGAAATGAACCGACAGCAGAGCCAGCCCACTGAAGTTGAGCTTGTCCTGCAGAGTCATACGCATTTGCCAGCCCACTTTGTCAAGCTTCTTTTCCTTGCTGGCTTTCTTCAGATACATGAATATGTCCTTCTCTTATGGGATCACATTTATCACAAAGGTCCCATTAAGTTAGGAACTATGAAAGTAGAAAAAAAATACACATTCTTTCATTCCAGCACTGGTAGGAGTTGATGGTTGAATGATTGAGGCAATTTCTTTACTTAACACATGGATGTATGATCTCTGTATCATTTTAGATCATGTCCCTTAGATGGGCTATTGAGTCCTTGGTGTTTTATGTTCGAGTAGAATGTGTGAATTTATTGAAGGAAATGGGTTGAAACCTAGGGGTACAGATCCTGTGTTAAGAAGCCTCAGCTTTCAAACACATACACTTCTACGCCAACTGAGCTCTCTCCAAAAAGCCACTGACCTGCTCCTTCCAATGCACAAAGCATCACGATCCTTTCCTTCCACCTGAAAACGACTGTACATGCTAACTATTAACCCTTTACTCTCTTCCAATGACTGACAACAATTGCAACAATCTTCTTTCATATAAGGCTTTAAGACAAGATTTATATAAGACAAGACTCCCGTCTTCAACATTCTAAGACAAGTCCACATAATAACACCAGAAAAAAAAAAAAAAAACTCAAAGATGTACCAAAGGAGGAAAATAAAACCCACAGACCTACCTTAAATTCCAAAGAAATCAGAAAAGGCGCATTTTCCATATGACTAGCTATAAAATCCCACCAGCCACAATTACCCTCCAGACCTGTACGTCATTTACTGGACCACAATGTTTTTCTTTCTTACTGAATCCTCTTTCTTAAAGATAAATTTGTCTGTTGGTGAAAACATGAGTTATTCACATGAAGTATTTCCAGAAAAATGGTTTATTTTCAGGAGTTAGGGAAAATTTTAGTTAAGTCTCCCATAATCTTTTCTGGGGGGTCTCCATTCCTCACACCCCCATAAAGATGAGGATAGTTTACATTTAACTCTATTGAAATTGGGAAATCATGACAACTCAAGAAATGAATTTGCAAGTTTTTAGCTCCCCTTGTCCAGATATCCAGTTGCTGGTTTGGCCTCGCTTTCAGCATTCTTTTTGGTTCTGGTATTAAAACTTCAGTCTTGAGTTTGGAAATATTCCTTAGCTTGCATTTCTAGAGTAAATTTGCACAGATGCATCTTCTTGGCAAGATTGGATCTCTTTTCCTCAATTGTATTATGATTTTACATCTTCTAATTAATAAGAGATTTTTACAAAAGCCAATGTGGGCAACTAAAAACATTTTATTTTCCTTCATTTGTTCATGCAAGGAGGGAATGTTTAAGCAACTCTGAAAGGTGAATCCTATTGCTTTAATAAGTCAGAACATTGTATAACCTGTCAGATTTGCATTTTTCTCTATTTAATTGGATGTCAGAGGAAAAGGAAGAAGCAATACAAAATCACACCTGACACCAATACCAACGCATTAAGGGTAAAGAAAATGCAATGAAATAATAGAAACTACTTTTGAAGTTTGGCAAAAGGATCCTTGCGGTTTTCTGCTGAATTGGCATGCATCTTCGTAGTTTCACTGTGACACAGCGTAGCATCTGTAGCCTGAGCTTTCCTTCAACAAGGAGCTCAGAAAATGAAGGTGAGAAGAGGTCTGGATAAGCCAGAACTGAACATCAGACGTTGTGGAAAGGAAGCAAAAGAAACTGTAAAGAGTGGAACAATGGTGGAGAGGGACCTGGGGAGAAAGACAACACTCCCAGCCCAGCTTCTCTCTGTGTCCGCTCACTGCCAGCAGACAAGTGGAGGGCACCCAGAGGTTTGCACGTGCCTTTCCCTTCTGAACAGTGTGAGTGGTCGTGAACGCCTGTGTGGAGGTGTGCCTGCTCCAATCACTGCCCACATCATACTTGAAAAAGGCCAACTGCGAGTTGAGTTCAGATTTTACTCTGGCTTGCTTTGCTTACCTCACCAAAGCTGGCGTGGGTCATCTCTGCCTTCTTGGCCCCAAGACCTCAGCACACAGAAGAACACCCGATAGGATATCAACTGTGGCCTCTTGGCCTCATTCTTCCCACAAAGATCGATTTTTGTGATCTGCTCATTGATAGAACCTATTTTTTTCAAGGCTTGGTTGAATGCATGCTACCATATGCAGTAGATGACACATTTGTTTTGCAATGAGTATGTCAATGTAATCTCAACCTATCATCCAGGAAATGGTCACTCACCCTTGTCATGCAGTAGGGGTTAAAGAATGGCTTTGAGGTTCTCACTGTGGTGTTAGCCTCACCTTTTGTCTGGGCTCTTGGATATTTCATAACTCTGCCCTAAGCCACAGCCACTGATCCTGGCCACTTTCTAATGTGTTGATACACACAAAGGACACTGCAACTGGGAGCATACTACTTTACTATTGGCTGAGAGCTTATGCATATTACTTTACTATTGGCTGAGAGCTTATGCATACTATTATATGCATAATATGTGCATATATTATGCATAAAGTATACTATATACTTTACTATTTGCTGAGAGCTTATACATATTACTTTACTATTGGTTGAGAGCTTATGCATACTACTTTACTATTGGCTGAGAGCTTAGGCATACTATTATATGCATAATATATATGCATATATTGTGCATAAAGTATACTATATACTTTACCATTGGCCTATAGCTTATGCATACTACTTTACTATTGGCTGAAAGCATATGTCTGAACTCCAGTTCGCAGTTCGCTGCTAAAATGGATTGTATTAGAATATGGCCTAACGGGTGCCCTCACCTTGCTAAGTCTGAATCTCTTTGCTGAAAAATGCAGGATGACACAGAAGAGATAATGTAGGCGACACCTACATTAGATAGAGGGAGCACTTCCACACCACTGGCGCAAGAGAAAGAGGAAAGCTTTAGAGAGAAAGAATTACATCCAGATGTGTGACTACTGACACAACAGTGGCTAGAGAACGAGAATTTCAGGCTCAGTTAATGCCTTGGAATCTAAGTCATAGTAAATTATCTTCCCAGGGAAGGAATAAGGAGAGAGTAAAATTTTAGAGCCTCAAATACTAGAAGCCTTACAGCACAGTTCCTCGGAGAATTTGCGGGATGTGATCTTTGACCAAGATTCTCGTCTACTTAGTCAATACATATTTATTCATCATACACAACGTTGTCTTCACTGTGGACAGAATTTAAAAATACAAATAATGTTACTTACCAAGGGGATGTGCATAGTTTATCCCAAGAGACAAAACATGAAGGATAAGAAGTCAAAAGAGAAATGAAACGTATTGGCTTTCCTACTCCTTGGATTTTGATTCTGGAATGCCTGCCTTAATTTTTCTCATTCTTTCCAACTCACTAGCAACCACACTGCATTCTGTGATAGGTCTTCATGCTGTAATTTAGTTCAGTGGTTCTTAACAGAGGATGATTTTGCCTCCCAGAGGACATAGGACAAAGTTTGTGACAATTTTAGGTTGTCACCATTGGGGGATAGGAAGATGTTGTTATTGGCATCTGGTGGGTCGAGGTCGGGGTGCTGGTGAACACCCTACAAGGCTCAGGACAGTCCCCATGAGAACCAAGTATTTGGATCAAAATGTCAATAGTGCTAAGGTTAAAAATCTCTGGATTTCAGCCTATTGCATCATCCCTCCCCTGTGTGGCCTCCCTCAAAGATAAATCTCTGGACTTTCTCTTTATTCACAAATCTATAGGTTATTGGCCTAGGCATAATGCAAATAAATAGCTAGATGTACGTAAGTATACAAAGCTACATAAATCCATTTGTGTCTATGTATGTAGGTATGTTGGATTTTATCTAGGTCAGGACTGTGGGATGGATTTATTTTTATTTCCAGACGGGCACCCAGATTTAAACTTGGGGAAAAGGGAAAGCAGTTGTTTCAAGGGTAAAGTTGAACAGTTACAAGGTGGCGACAGCCTCTTTTTCTTTTACTAATCAGATGGCACAAATTCTCTGCACTGTCTTCTCATAATGAGGAAATGCTGTTTGTATTATTATCATTTTGATTAGCACACCTGGATTTTCTGTGCACGCATGTCGAAATCAGCGTTATTCATTCTCTGATCGATCTTAGTATTCGTCCTGCCACGCTCACCTCCAGTGAAAAGACAACAGAAAGGAATTTGCCAATAGCCATAAAATAAACCCTGGCAGGCTGAGATTTCTATTTCCACTTTCGGGAATTAAATCAGCTGTCCTACGAGCGAGAAACCCGCATGGAATCTCGAGTTTTATTTCCATGTGTTTATTTGCCTAACTTATTTTTATTAAGTCTTATTTTAAAAGTTTGTTTCTACAGAGCAATTATTTTCTTGTTTAAAAAAAAAATGTGATTCACATTTGTGATACACATTCCAAACCAAAGGAGAAATCAAAACAGACAAGAACTGATACCCCCAAATTCAGCATTTCTCTCTCACACATGTTTCTGACAACTCTTGTGGCCTTTGTGCAAGGAGATGTGTGGATGGATGCTCTGAGGGAAAGGGAATTTAACTATGCAGGCTGTATCTTCAGGCGAAAACTGAAATAAATCTGAGTTAATATCTGGACTACAGATAAACATCTCATAGTACCAACGAATCAGTTTTTAGAATATTCCTCTAAAGCAGTAGTTTCCAACCCCGACTGTACCCTGGACTGAGCTGGGATGGCTTTAAAGTCACATCCCAAAGGGACAGACAGAATGCTGACCCCACCAGTGGTCTTTTGTGTGTGTATTTTTTTTTTAAATGTGGAACAACCAAACATGAAGAAAGAAAACATAAGTGGGGAGGGGAAGTCCCTGATTCTCCCCACCCCCAACTGGTATATAACTCAAAAGTCCCGTGGCTGCACCCAAGAGCAATAAAATCAGAATCCCAGGGGGGAGGGACTCACGGGTTACTATTTCTTGAATATCGCAGGTGATCCCAGCATGTAGCTAAGGTTGTGAATTGCTGCTCTGACATTAAGAAAGAAAATGAACATGCAAACACTCCATCTATCAGCTTAATGCCATGTGTTGCCGGGAGAGCAACACTCTCTCTCTCCCTTCCACCAATTCCTACTTCTCCCCCCCTTTGTAGTATCTTCACTTTGTTGGGATTTATGAAACGTATTCTGTGTGCCACCAAACTTCCTACAGGCAGGGGAGTTATCAGAGAGGTCACAGGAAAGGAACAAGGTATTCTAGAACAATAAAGCAGGTGCCCAAGTATAGAGAAGTATTGAGGAAGAGTAAGGTGTGGCAGTGAGCTATCCACACAGGGAGAAATCTCAAGTCAGAGACGGCTGCATGCCTCTTACTCGGCTATCAATGAGTTAATTGTCTTTACTTTGGGAAATAGGAAAATCGATCATCATCAATTGCATCTTTAGCCATGTTCATTTAACTATGTTTTAGTGGCCAAGACTTATTAAAGTAATGTTTTAGTGGCCAAGACTTATTAAAGTACTTATTTGAGGCAGATGGTTTTAAATTATTTGTAGGTCACCAATTTCTAAATATCTCAGGTGAGAGCCATGGGAATTCTAAGAAAAATAATGGCACCAATACAGAAAGTCCTGAATCAATTTGAAATTGTTGGCAGACCTCAGGGTAAGAATCCCTGTTTTCGACTTTTAGCCTTGCCCGTTCTCTCCTTTGCTTATTCAGTGACCAAACTGTGTTAGAGTCAAGGAGACTAGAATATAACTTAGGATCCCAGGTCATGTCTACAAAGATAGGCACCTGAGGGGGTTGATTAATCCAGGGAATGTCCAGAGCAGCACAGCTCTTTCTTTGGCTTAGGAAGCAACTCACTGTTCCCGAGATGCCAGTTGCCTGACGAGGTCCTGGTGGGCAGAGGGGGGACTCCAGGTCTTTGGCGTCAGAATGTGAAGGAATTTCCAAATTAATGCCCTTGCCACTTCCATTTCTTCTCTTCACTTTAGTCTCTTTTATTCTCACCTTGGATTCAATGGGCAAGACTAGAAATTGATATATTTGGTCTCCATGGCAACTTCAGACAATTGTCCTACCTTTCTTTGTTTGAAGATTCTGCCATGAATTACTATTGCATTCTTCCAGCCGGCAGGGCAAAGTCTTGCCTGGCTTCTCCCCTTCCAAGCAGGTCAGTCTTTGTCTTGATCATAATCACTGAACTCAATTTATGGTTCCTTTTACAGCGTTTTGGTTCACTGTTCTTTTACTTTTTTCAGGTCCTGTGATCTCTGTTTCTTCTCTCTGTGCAGAATCCCCAAGAGTGGCCACATCTTAGGTCTCATCATTATCAGAAACCGGCCCACTTAGAAGGTTCCAGCATGTGCAAATCACCTCTCAGAGCATGACCTCCTTTCCATTTTTATTTTCCACTCCATCAGACATGCTAGGCATTCTGTTCATCCTCGGAGTAATTAAGCCTTGGGGACTTACTGCAACAGAAGCTCATGTCTCCCTCACACAGATCCCGTGTGTGTTGGCAGGGTCTCCGTGTGGGATCCCGGGTTCCTTCCACCTGTGACATTGTCACCCCAAGAACAGCTCACCAGTAGAAGATGAGGAGATGGAGAAGACACTGCCTTGCTCTGGAAAAGAAGCATTTCATTTCTGTTCACGGGTTTCTGAGTTGAACTGATTGCTGGGCTTCCAAAAAGTTATGGTGGAGGCTGAGAAATGCACCCAGCCCAGGGGATATTTGGTAGATACACCTGTTTTCATCACTCCCGTTATGCTTTCCAGTCTCTTGAAGTCTTCCCTACAAGTCTCTTTCACTCTGGCCCCAAATACCTGCCTTATCAGGCAGGACCACGGGGCTCATCATGTCACAGAAAAGCTAACTCTCATCAAACGAAAGCCCTTCAGAACTCGTTTCAGAGATTCCCCTATTCTCACCTTATCAACCCCATGTCTCTTATCTTCAGGGAAACACCAGTGTGTATTATTATCTCCTTTTCCTTCCGTGGTTTGCCAAGTCTGGATAACGGCATGAAGTCCTGTTCATTTGATCCAAGGAAGATTAATTCTACGCAATTTCAGGTAAGTCATAATTCTTCACTAATGGACTTCTTATTTTGAGACCATTTGAACCTTTTCTAGATTTTCAAGCCTGCTAGCTAATCCATGTCTCCTCAATTTCAGCATTGACATTCAGTGTTAGAAGCCTAACAACCTGTGCATGCATAACTGGGGGAGAACATCCTTAACTCTTCTTCCCTCCACATTTCCTACACCTTCATCCATCTCTTCTCTGGTCTCTATCCTTTGAGACACATCCCTCTGTCCTTGCTGAAGCACACCCCTCCCTTTGTTTTTTTGATTAAGTTGAATGTCTTTGCTAATCACATCCTGCCTTGTTCCATCAACAAGAATAATCGTCTCTCTTGTATTTAAACCTTTCCTTTCCATGACTTCCCCACCTGGTCACATGCCAAATATTTACCTGCATCCTTATTTTTTTTCCCCCTTTGTACTCTGATACCCCTTTAAGCTACTGCCCATCTCCCACCTAAGTTTTGAGTGTCAGACTTCACAAAAGAGAACTTGGAACTTGGTACTTTCTTATAAAATGATTTAACCTTCCATGGCCACCACCTTCTCTTGTGTGAAAACTGCACATTTTGGTATTTATCTGTGGCTTTTCAAGCACCAGATCCAAATGCATTCTATCATTCTTGAACTAAGTAAACCACAGCAGATTTTAATATTTTTGATATTTGATATAATTTTGATATTTAATAATTTTGATATTTGATATAATTTCCTCTTTCCCCCTTTTCATACTGTATGTACATATTTCTCTTCATGCTCTAGGATGAATTAAATATATATGATTACATAGTATAATATATCTAGTAATCTACATATAGATTAGTATATAGTAATATATATTACATATAGTATATATAGTGATCTAATGTTAATAGAGTAATATAGTAATATATAGTATATATGTAGTAGATTACTATATATATATAGTAATCTAATTGCCTTCCTCCTTTCTCTCACTAAAACAATGCAAATCACTATGAATCTACTTCTTTTGGATAGAATAAAGTTTTACAAAGTCGTTACCCACGCTGGTCTCTATTTCAGACCACACTTCTTATAGGGGGTACTGCATAATGTATCCATTGCATTAGTGCCTGCAGCGAAATAGAAATTCCTGCCCTTTCTGGTTTTTATTTCCCTGCAACATGTGGTCTCCAGCTAATTAGTAACAGTCTGAGGAAAACCCCAGTGTTGCATCCTGAATCTTGTGACCTGTGACCCACAAGGGAAACTTCGGATCCGTGTGGTTTTGATGTATGAAAACTAAATCCAAATAAAATAAAACCGAAGTGAAGAGCCGTATCTGGAGGTCAGCCATCAGCTGGTCTGACTGTTTATCAGCTCCAAATTATTGGAGAGAGGTTTGTCTTAGACCCAAAGTCAAGTCTATGGAGTTGAGAGGAAATAGAGAATTGGCTATTGTGTGGAAATGTGATAGCTAATCTTCATAATCCAAGAAGAACAAGTGAAAATGTGGGTCCTTCATGATACTTGACAGGTCTTAAAAAGCGTGGTTTGGCAACACACATCTTCTTGAAGATTTTATCTCTTTCGGGAACCTTATATGAGATGCTGGTTGCTATCAGCAGGGTCTTTTGTGGAATGACATTCTCCTTCATAATTCAAAATTTGGTCAGAATTTATTTGTTTCCATGAATATTATTCAGAACAGGTGTGTTCTTTCATTTTAAGGTGTGTAGATTTAAGTTTCAGAACATTTTCTCTTGTTGTGGATGTATTAGTGCTTCTTTGCTAGGCTTTTTTAATTGTTTATTTTTCTGCCCTTGGAAATAGCTGTCATTCTTAGTTTTTATAATATCCTCACACCGGTTTTTGTTCTTTCTGCTCCTCCTCTTTATGGTAGATGAGCTTGTCAAATTTGTTCTTAAATGACTGATTCAAAAGGTTTGCATGACATTTATGCTTTTAAAAAATCTACAATAAAGTTTTAATTTTTCTATAATAAGTGTAGTTGCCATATAATCCTTTCTTGTCTCTGTCTCGTGTGTGTATGTGTATGTGTGTATATGTGTGCATGAGTGTGTGTATGTGTGTGTATACATGTATACACATGTATGTATATGTGTATGTGTGTTTACATGTGTATATGTGTGCATAAGTGTGTGTGTATGTGCATATGTGTATGTGTATATGTGTGTTGTGTGTGTGTGTACATGTGTATACGTGTGCATGAGTGTGTGTATGTGCATATGTGTGTGTGTATATGTGTGTGCATATGTGTGTGTGTTTTGCTTTGCTTTGTGTGGTTTTAGCTTGTGGCCTCTGTTGCTAAATTTGTTCTTGGGTTTCATTTTATTTGATATTACCCTGTTTGCTTACTTGTGAATTTCCACCTTTGCCTTCTAGAAGACAATTCTTATATGGTACTAGAATTATCTTCTGGTTTCTGGATTATATCTTTTATATTTGTGTGATTTTATTTTTTTTTAAGTTTTCCTATCTTTAGGCCCATTTAGTTGTTTTTGGTTTTGATTTTTATCCTTAAATAGAGAGAAATCATCCTCACTTGGTGTTTGCAAACAGGGTAATCTGGGTTCTACTCTTAGAGATGGTGAAAGGCAAACTCCCAATAGAAGACCCTGCACATAATAAATTTTCATCTGGTACCAGCTTAGCTAGACTGAACTAAGAGATGCTCCTGTTGCTTAAGTCTACAGAACTCATATATAAATCTAATGGCTTTGAAGGAGGCCTTCATTATAAATACCCATAACATATGATAAATAAGTCACTCAGTGCTCTAACACTCTGCACCCCTATTCCACACTCATGGCCTTGGAAATACAGCCCAAGGCTGCAGTAATCTAAGAGAAGGAAAAGGTGGGGAATGGAGGAGAGGGAAATAGAAGATTATTTCTAGCCCAGTAATGGTTGCCTAATTAATTTTGGACTTGGTAGCCCTCTTCCCTCTCTTAGGGAGTAGCCAAAATGGCATGAAGGTGAAGTATGTTGACCCCCTCCTTTAACCAGGTAAATCTTCATGTTCATGTATAAGGAGCCATTTTTACCTCCAATTCAGTTTCATTCATCATGTGTCTGATAAAATTTTCTCTAAATTTCAGTGAGAATTTGAAATTTTTAGTAATTTGAATTTTTATCTTACTATGAGGTTACTACATTTTTGAAAGTGGGGTTAAAGGGTCTTTTTAGATACTATTATTGGGACATTGGTAGAGACCATGCCAAGTTGAAGAGATGCCATTATTATTCATCGCAGCTCAATTCGTAGTAGCCAAGTCATGGAAGAAGCACAAGTGCCCATTGACCCATGAATGGATTAATAAATTGTGGTATATATGTATACCATAGAATATTATGCAGCCTTAAAACAACATGGAGACTTTTATGTTTACATGGAGGGACCTGGAACATATTCTCCTGAGTAAAGTATCTCAAGAATGGAGGGAAAAGTATCCAATGTACTCAGTACTTCTATGAAACCAACTTATATTTACTCACACTTTCTTATAAAAGATAGAACACAACTATAGCCCAGAATGAAGGAGAGAAATGGAGTGGAAAGGGAAAGGAGCGGGGAGGTTTGATGGAGGGTAAAAGGCGGGACCACACCTATGGAGCATATTGCAAGGGTACAAGTCAAATCTGTCAAGTGTAGAACATAAATGTCTTAACACAATAATCAAGTAAATGAGGCTAAAGCTATGTTGATTAGGTTGATGTAACCACATCAGATTGTATAAAAAAATCAACACATTGTACCCTACATATGTATAAATGTATTCATGATCTATGTGTATTTGACTTAATAATAATAATAAAGAAATTAAAGACCAATACATTCTCAACTAAGTGAGATTTTTCTCTTAAAAAAAATCAACAAATTGTTGTTTCTACTATGAGAACCTTCATGAGAAGCATCAGAATGACTATAGAAGGGAAGCTCCAGAGATCACCAAATCCATCTCCCAGGTTTCCAGAATAACTCCATCTAAATTGCCTGCTCTGTGTATATATCTCTACAGAAAAGACGACTCCAAAGTGACAGACGCCCTCTCGGGCAGCTGCTCCATCTCCTAGGTCCCAGTTGTTTTCAGGTCTTGCTTTTAGGTCTAAACTATGTGATCAGAGGGGAGGGCCTGTGATCTCGGGGGCGGACCCTGAGGAGTCTCCTGCAGGGAGGCCTGTCCTTGCCGTCCCTACCTGCAGGCAGGTGAACTGTCTGTCCTTCCCACTCTGCTCCTAGCAGGCTGGTAGCTCTGCCAATTTTCTGGTCTTTTAATGGCCTGAGTCCAGGCAGTCTGTCACAAGGACTAGACTTTTGTGTGTGAGGTTTCTGGGAAACTCCCCCCATGCCTTTAAGAATGGTGAGAGATTTACTCCCAGGATCTCAGGACTCATCCCAGTCTAATGAAAAGTCTGAGGACTGGGCTCTGGAAAAATACCTAAACACAGAGATTTCATTTTGCCTAGTAAGAATTCTAGGACTTTGATAACAGAGCCATTTTTTCCCTCCACACTTTAACAGATAACCTGCTATGTGAGTTATGAACTGGTTTTCAACTTTTCATGTTACTTTTTTACATTACAAATTTCCAAATCTTGATATTACCTTCTTATAGATGTATGCTTTAAGATTGTTTTATTTCCAAGTTTTTATTCTATTTTTTATGATAAAGCACCATGGCCCCAAGGGGTAAATTTTTTTTTTTCTGGTGTGGCAGCCAGCGTGTTAAAGAAGAATTTCAATATTTTGTAGAGTGACAGATAGGCTGCTGGTAACGGGAACAGATAATCCTAAGCCTGTATCTATGTGGTTCATATTTGTATGTTTTGTTTTTCCTAAGTGAAGATTTCTTACAGCTCATTTAGACCAATTTGCTTGCCTCCTTTCCAGGAGGGAGAAATGCTTTAGAAATAAAACCTGATTTTCTTGTGTTCACGTGAACTTCCTGGAACTGTAGGAAGACATGGTGGTGCGGTGATACGGGGAATGGTTGGTAAAAGCCACTTCACAGGCTGGGCAAGCTGGATATTCATTTCTAAGACCAAGTTTAGAGCAGTAAGTATGGTATCAGTGTTTCTGTGTGAATTTGAGGAAGCACAAGTGTTTTCCAGGTTAAGGTGAGTGATGGCTTAAGGAGACCCACCACGGGGGCAGGAAGAGTCAGCGCCTTCCAAGCACAAAGGAAACAGCTCATCTACAGACCAGAGAAGCTCACTTGTAACCCGTGGAGCTGGCCTGATTTCCATCTAGAGCTCTGCTTCTTGGAAAAAGGAGGGCGCCTCTCCATGTCCTCGCCAGGCCTGGCAGGGGCTCCTGGAATGCCTCAGATGAGCTTGTGGCAGCCGTGGTCTCCAGTTCATTCTAGTGTGACATGAGCGAGTCGGGGTGGGACGCTGCATTCACCTGGCCCTGAGTCAGCCCCCGACTACAGCGTGGCTGTAATTTTTCCCTTTCTGTTCTGAGAAGCCAGCCCATCACTCGCTCTCTGGAGAGAAGAGAACACTTCTACACTGCTGATGGGACTGCAAACTAATACAGCCTTTATGTTCAAGATCCCAGAGAAGTTCTACTTTAGCAATATAGAACATTGAGAAGATAGATCTATTATGTTGAATATATGAATTATTTCAATTTTTATTTAAGTTTTACTTTATTTCGTGGGTTGTTAAATGGGTCGTGTGCTGTTATGTGTGGCTGGTTCTGTTTTGTTTTCCTTGTGCAAAAGTTTTGCACGCTTCTAATGGAAAAGTATAACATTGAGTAACACTGCACATGATTCCTTACAGATAATTTCTTTATTATGATAATGACACGGTGGTGATAAGAAGTAAGAACTCTAAGGAAGAAAAAGTGAAAGTCAACAGAAGTGTGGTTTAGTTCTTAGCCAAGCTCCTTCTGTTTTGCTGAAGATTTTATGTTGAGCTGTGCCTCACTTCAAAGACATTTCATTCAAAATATGTATAGTCAAAAAATACTAGAGGGTGAATCTACGTTATTACAGTGTCTCATGCCTGAAAGACAGTTCCCAAAATCTTTCCAGGGCCATCTTCTCATGCCAGCTTTACGATCGCCAGGCAGCATGAAAAGGATCTGGGTTCTATCACATGAGCAGTAAAGGCCAAGTCAGAAGGCAAACTGTGCTTTGGCAAAATGTGCAAATATGTCCATTTTCCCCCTAAGAAGCAGCTATAGTTCCTGTAAATGCTCACTGGTGCATCTGTAGTCCTAGCTACATGGGAGGCTGAGACAGGAGGATTGCTTGAGTCCAGGAGTTCTGGGCTCTAACACGCTATGCTGATTGGGTGTCTGCCCTAAGTTCGGCACCAATATGGTGACCTCCTGGGAGTGGGGGGCCACAAGGTTGCCTAAGGAGGGGTGAACAGGCCCAGATCAGAAACAGAGCTGGTCAAAAATCCCATGCTGATCAGTATTGGGATTGCACCTGTGAACAGCCACTGCACTTCAGCCTGGGCAGCATAGTGAGACCCCATCTCTAAAACAATAAAAAGGAAAAGAGAAAAGAAAAACATTAATCTATCATGGAGTTCCTTAAAATATCAAGGCTTCTATGACTTCTGAATTAGAGTTGATTTGACGTGATTTTTGAGGACTGAGGCTACTGTATTAAGAAAAAGTTGTATTGTCCCTTAAAAGGTCCCAGCTACTAAGAGAAAAATCATTTCAACGTTTTGCTTTGATGGCCACCAGCTGAGATTTAGAATAATAGAATCCAGTGCATTTTGGAAGTCATTAATATTTAATAAACCATACCACTGAATTTAGGCCTACAAAAACCAGGTGGTAGAAAGGTGCTGTGTGGGCCCCGTGTTCTGCCATTAAATCAGGACTCCTCAAAGCCAAATGTTGCTACTACTAAAAGGAATGCAAATAAATGCCCACATTTCTATGTTTTCTGTTCATCTGGGGTATATATTTCACACTCATAAACTGGAACTATCTGGTAGAGATAAATTGCCATTCTTCTTTAAAAATTCTTTATGTAAAAGCAAATTTGCACAAAGGCCAGTTCAGTGGTAGCAAAATATCTCTGAACCGGGACTTCCCAGAGCACAAGGATAATTCACGTTTTCCATCCATGCATGAAGAAATGGGAGCATTGTTTGTGCTGGATTATAACTGGGAAATGCAAGAAATATAATTTCAAGGTAGAGAGGAGCAAGTTAATAAGGTTAAACATTTTCCATCCTATTGGGTTCACTGTGGCCTATGAAGAAAAATGCACATGGCAGAGAAATGTAAATTAGTTCAGCACAAGTGGAGTTTAAAGATGACGGCTCAGGGCAAATTGGTTTGAGTTACAGCTTAGTTTTTTTTAAAGCCAGCAAGGTGCTCAAACCTTTCTAACCATCAGGGTAATCATTTGATAAACACAGAGGAAACACCTGAGGAATAAATAATAATACATGTGTAATGCTTGACACCATAAATAAGAGCCACTACTATTATTATTACTAATATTTCCCAGGTATTTGGGTTTCAAATATGACACCTCCCTTTTCCCTAAAGGGAGATCGACATAGGTATAGGGAGTAATTTTTTACCCTCTTATCATTTCTACACTTTGTACTTGAGTTTTACTCTAAACAAGAAACCACCTTCTGTCTTTTTAGTTCAATGTAAATGTATTGTACATTACTAAGGATCCTGTGATACATGAGGTAAGTCAGGAGTAATTTCGAGCAATCAGTAACCTTTACCAGGTTGTGAAACCACAGTCTCGTTTCAGTGGATATCACTTGTCTAATAATTGGCCTTCAAAACCATTTGTAATTTAATCCTGAATTTCGCCAGATGGGCTATGTGCTGATGATAGAACATATTTTCTGTAAAATTAGGGATAGCCACCCACGTACATGGGACAGACTGGGGTCTCCCTCTCCTCCCGCCTACCCCATCACAACAAGGTTATGGGATCTGTAATCATAGCATGATCAGGGGTTGCACAGATGTTCCAGAATCCGTTACTCAGCATTAATGGTGGGAAAAAAGTAATGCTATCGACTTTCAAAAAGTGAAAAGCCCTTTCCAAAAGCTAAGCAAAAAGTAAAAGGGCACAAACCATTTAGTAGTTACAGGAGAGGTGAGCTCCCAGGACTTAGGAGCAGAGCAGTGAGAAGAGGCGCTGACCCGCAGGACGCGTGCCATCGTCACGTGTGGAGAATGCCCTTTGGAGGCATTCTTTGCACAGAGTGCCTTACAGGTTATACCTTGGTGCAAACTGTGTTTTGTTGACACTACAAATCCTTCTTCTTTTGTACTGCTTTTGGGATACCTACCCTATGTACCTGTTTTAGGAGACTCTGACAATATTGATTCACCTTGGCCCACTGGTATAGTCCACTTAACACAGCACCACTGTGTTAAAAATTCAGTGATGTTATGCCACAGATGGACTGAAACCTTCCAATAGCATAAAAGCTCAAGGTGTGATGATGCCTCATTATCTGGATTCCTGCTGGTGCCCCCATCTCCCACCCTCGTCCCTGCCTTGCTCTCCCCTCACCTCGCTCGGCTTATGGACTTGCCCTTACTGGTCTCTCTCCCTGGAATACACTTTCTTAAGATATTCACTTTGCTCGGCCTTAAACCTTTATCTTCTCAGGGTGACTGTGAGTATCCCTACAAAGATGACCCCTTCCCCCAACACTCCCTAACTTACGGCCAGCTTTACTTTTCTGCACATCACTTACCACTATCTGCCGTACTACATGCTCTGTTTTATTCTATTTTTTTTTTTTTTTTGTCTGTATCCTCCACTGGAATCTAAGTGCTAAGATGGCCAGGATTTTTATGTCTTGCTCCTACTCTATCCTGAATACCTAAAATAGCTCATAGGAGGCATTCAGCACATATTTACAGATTTAATCAAGTATTCACTTGCTCAGCTGAGAGCTTTCAGGGAGAAGTGTTTTTCTTCCAAATTACCAATGAAGGGAGAGCAGACCTCGCTTGTGATTGGTAAAGGTACCATCAAATGGCTCAGTGTTAATGGCCAATGCTGCCCTCCAGTCTGAAACACTTTTATGTCTACCGTATTGATTACGGATTAATGACCTTGTAATGTTTTGACCACACATTGCTGCAGAGGAAAAATTAAAATGCATTTTGCTGAATGGAAGTCTATATTTCCCACTGCGATATATTTTTTTCTCTCCCATATCATCCTTACTTTATTTTGTACATTAAGCTTGTGCGTGTACTAATCCCTCCTGGAATAGAAGAGGCTGGCTAGAGATGCTCTTAGATTTTCACTACAAATAGAATTATTCTTTCTCACCTTTAACTTTTATTCCCTGTTTTTTTTTTTTTTTTGAGACAGAACCTTAAGCTGTCACCCTGGGTAGAGTGCCATGGCATCACAGCTCACAGCAACCTCCAACTCCTGGGCTCAAGCGAGTCTCCTGCCGCCACCTCCCAAGTAGCTAGGACTACAGGCGCTCGCCACAACGCCCGGATATTTTTTGGTTGCAGCCGTCATTGTTGTTTGGTGGGCCCGGGCTGGATTCGAACCAGCCAGCTCAGGTGTATGTGGCTGGTGCCTTAGCCGCTTGAGCCACAGGCGCCGAGCCTATTCCCTGGTTTTGAAGAGAGGGCCAGGATGTCGTTGACATCTCCAAGGAACCAGCTGAAAGGTAGGCAGGAATACTGCGCCAAGTCTCAGAACCCGGGCACTGTCAGGCTGGTGTGAAGAGAAGGGAGAATGGGGAGGTGTCATTTAGGGACCTCGTCTGTAGCTGGGAGATTGTTGGGAAGGTCCTGATGAGCGAGATGCTAGACTGAATCTGCGGGGACTCGTCTCTGGGTCACATCTGTGAGTGATGGGATGCAGATGTTTCACCTTGCAGGCAGAAATCCTTCCGAGATACAGACGTGGGGACTCAGACACCCTCTCAAGAACAAATCAAGGAGGGAAAATTACACCCAAATAACGACCCTGCAAGGGGACTTAACTGCAACAGGTTGAAACCAAGCCCATGTTTTAAGGATTTGTGTAATTTTAAAAAGAAAAAAAAAGTACTATATTTTAAAGCTGAGTTCAGCCAATTGGACAGTTTGGGGATTTTCTTTTCATGTCAAATTCTATTACTGCTGTCTTCCTATTTCTTTGTCTGTCTTCTCATGTTAATTCTTATTGTCACTCCGATTCCCGTGGCTTCTTCTTTTTTGTATTCTGGGCATCCCTTGCTGACTTGCTTCCTCCCCTTTCCTTTCCCACTACAAACCACCCCACGTAGCTCTACTGCTAATTTTTAAATTCCTCAAAGCTTAGCGCTTATACTATTTCTCCTAGACTTTCAATGGCTCCCTGTTGGGCCACATCCATATCCCTCAGCCTTGAACTTAAATTCTTGGTCATTTAGATGCCAATGATGGTACTTTAGCCCATCTCCCAGACTCTCTTAACACTGGAGGTAAATATGAATATATTGTTAACACTATGGCTTTTTTTCCCCCTGGGGTTTCGGCATTTTTGCAGCCTCTCTTCGATTTCTTTTCCATGTGTTTTTCTTCATAATTTTCATCTCCTCGGATGGACCCTCTCTGTTTGCTAGGCCTGCCTTAACAGAACACCATGGACTGCGTGGCCTAAGCAAGAGAAATCTATTTTTTTGTAGTTCTGGTGGCTATGAAATCAAGGCGCCGGCAGGTTTGGTACCTGCAGCCCCACCTTGGCTTGTGGGTGACTGTCCTCTCTCTGTGTCTTCACGTCATCTTTCTTGTGTCCATGGGCACTTCCTGGGGGCTCTCTCTTTTCATAAAGGATATGAGTCATGTTGGCTAAGGGTCCCACTCTAACATCTTCATTGTCATGTAATCTCCTCAGTAAAGACAGTATCTAGGAACAGGGGAGCATTCTGCCCTACTGGACATTAGGACGGCAACACGTGAACTCTGGGAGGATCACAACCCTCCCAATTGCTGCACGTCCAACTCCTCTCTCTCAACAACAAATGAAATTTCTTCCATTGCGCCTCACTCACTTCCCTTAGCTATTACAATCCGTTTTTCCTTCTCTTTATCTCTATTTTATTAGTGTTAATAGATATACATATATACATTATATGTGTTTGCATAACTATGTATATATATACACACATGCATATGTATATAATACATATATACACATACATTTTTACCCACTATAATATGTGAAAATTATATACTATTATATGTGTATATTACAGTACTTCCTGGCAGCATTTTATCTCTCGAACTTGAGCAGGCCTTTTTATAGATGGGTCCATATCTTTCCTGTATTTTGAGTCCTGGGTAATCTGAAATCATCATGCGTACCTACAGAAGAGTTCATGGAAACTTGAATGAATGATAATTATGAAACATTATGCATTAAACACTTCATTTTTGTCACATAATCTGATCCTTGCCTATGTGATATAAAAAAAGTTGTATTTCACAATTGGTGAAACACTAGCACCTGTGGGTGGGTTTGTTTGCATTTGCCCTTGCCTGGCTTTGATTTTCATAGAACGAATCTGAGACATGAAAGAATCACTAGCACCAAGACAAGCCAGACAGAATATCGTTTTTTCAAAAAAAAAAAAAAAAAAAACCTCACAAAATGAACTATTGGGTCTTTAACATCCCTCTCCCGCCTGGGGTGGGTCAGCAGATTTAGCCTCATCTTGTTGTGCATTCATCTGCTCATTCATTTCTTCTCTAAAGAACCATTCAGTGGGCACCTACTGTGTACGTGTGCTACATGCTCATTCTTTGCCAGGGCCTCGAAATATCAAAATTAAAAAAATAAATAAAGCAAAACCTGGCTTTCTGCTGTGAGAAGCTGATTTTGTGGCCTGGACGGACAAGGGTAACAGCAGACATGGGGACAAGGTGCCAGTGGAGCAGAGAGCCAGCAAGGAAACACAAGCCTGTTCTGTAGGGATCGAGCAGAGTGCACAGGCAGCCTGCAGGAACCCGATGTCCTGGAGACTAATTAGCCAGATACCCTCTAAAGTAATTTACAAAGCTGATTTCTGTCTAAATTGCCTTATGGATGAAAATCTAGCCTGGCTTTTTCTTTCAACTGGATTTCTTGGTCTTGATGTAAATGCATTACATCAAGACCAAGATCCTTTCAGTAGTTGAGTGAAGAGACTAAAGTCAGACTGGCTGGGTTAAAAATCTCAGCTCTGTCATGTAGGTGTAGGGGACCTGGCAAGTTACCTACTTTCTTTGTGCAGTTCTTTCCACTTTCGTAAAAGGCAGCTCATGACACTGCCCTAGTTAGCTGGATATGAGAATTAAAAAGAAAACAAACTTTCTGAGGCTGTCTGCCTAGCAGATGTCCTCAAACTATGGCCCTGTGGGCCACATGTGGCCGGCCTAGGACATTTATCCAGCCCACCGGGTGTTTTCGCTGCTGCTACCTGTCCTGCTTAGCAGCCGACTTGTTCTGGGGCCCGCAGTCCAGCCCTCCAATGGTTTGAGGGACAGTGAACTGGCCCCCTGTTTAAAAAGCTTGAGGACCGCTGGCCTAGGGTATAGCAGGTGAGTAAAGGGAAGGGGCTATGTTGTTCTTATTATCATGTTCATGTATTGAGAGGGCTTAAAATTGAGATCAAGTGAATTTAAATTTAAGATTGGAATTTATTATTTAAGTCTCTTTAACATTTAAAGTATAAAATAGTTTACAAGTCACAGATTTATCTAGTTACTTATGTAATAACATTTATGAAACAATTATGAACCCTCTAGGAAATTTGGAGTGGTAGAACTTACTGTAATTGAAGTTTAGGACGTTACACAATTTGAAATCCTAACGCAATTTAAAACTCAATATTGCCTAGCACAGAAGAAAAAAAAATCATTTTATCATAAGGACATTTGCATTAGATTGTTTATCCCAGCTCAGTTTACAATTGCCAAGATGTGGAAACAACCTAAATGCCCACCAACCCAGGAATGGATTAATAAACTGTGCTATAGTTACACCACGAAATACTGTTCAGCCATAAAAATGGGGACTTTACACGTTTCATATTAGCCTGAATGGAGTCGAAGTATGTTTTTCTTAGAAAAATATCACAAGTAAGTGTTTCAAATTGTATATAAAACCAGCACATGGAACCCCATAAATGCATTAGTGTACACAGCTATGGTTTAATTAAAAAAAAAAGAGAGAGAAGCCAAAGACCTGGTTTTGAATGTAATATTTCCCAATTTTGAAAGATTATCTGAGGCCAATGATACAAACTGCTGGCTGAATCTGGCT
>NW_003852413.1:9620165-9630106 GCF_000181295.1 Otolemur garnettii
AAAAAAAAAGAAAAGTATCACAAGAATGGAAGGGAAAAAAGAAAAGAATGGAAAAGCAAGTGTCTAATGTCCTCAATACTAACATGAAGCCAGTAGATGATCTAATACACCCCCACACAAGAGAAAAAATTCAATTCTAGTTGGGAGGAGGAAGGATGAGAAGGGAGGAGGGGGATGGGTGCTCTCCCATTGAATGGACACACTGTAAGGGTATATGGCACGACTTCCAGATGCTGGGCACAACTACGACAGGGACACTTCCAAACAAACACAAAATTCCTCTCCTGCCTGGGGCGAAAGTCAGCAAATATAGCCTGTCTCGTACCTCACATTAATCTGAAATTTTTTTAAAAATGAAGATTAAAATTTGAACCTAAAATAAAACCAAAGACATTTCAAATTAAAAAACCAAAACAAACCAAAACAGCTCAGTACTGGAGTTGACAGACCAAAGAATAAATTTTAGTCTCTGCGCCCCCTAAACTCCATTCTTCACGCTAAATTCACATATGTGGTAAGTTGTTTTACTTACATCTGTGATAATGGTTATTATAGATACCGATGTTATTGGTGTTACTATGTACTATTTCATTTAGGTCTCACAATAATTAAGAAGCATTTCACATTTTATACATGAGGAAAGCAAGGCTCAAAGTGGTGAAAGATCTACCTAGAGTCGAGAGTGATAGATTTACCAGAGGTCTGGAAGCCGCTGAGTCTGGGGGCTCATTTGCCTTAATTTCAACATGTACCGAGTTCCTAATGTTGAACCTTTATCTTCCCAATTGCAAGGTATCAGGGGCTTTCGAAGCCTCTCCATCCTGTAACGAGCTTTTGATTTTTGATAGAACATGATGGATTTGATGTACATGTTCACTCTTCTTTCCGTGTTGACTGTTTTGCTTTGTTGGAATCAAAAAAGAACGGTTTCCTTTTCCTACTGTCTGGGAGCTGCTGGGATGCTGAATTCAGCCAGCCTTCTTTACTGTCTAATGATGTGTATCAGTGTTGGATGATCCACTGGTTTCTAGGCTGACTTCTTTTTCTACACTAGTCTCTTCTCTGCTTCTTGTCTCACAGGACAGAATGTTCCATTTTAAGTAAAAAATAAGCATGTGCTCACTTCTGATCAAAGGAAGGATGCCCCTACTGCTAGTACCGTCTCAAAGACGTGTTTTAGTTATAACACGGGTTCTAGAGGAATCCTCCACCACCTCCATGCTCGTGGGGTTCTGAGGACCACAGTAGTGCAGCTTCTGCTCCTCGTTCTAAAAATAACAGGCGGCAAACGAAAGGAGCTTTGCAGGAAAGTGACAGCGCTGACTTTAAGGAGAGGAACAGGATCTCAGCAGTTATTTCAAAATAACTCTAAATCAAATATTTTTTAAATGAAAATATCTCTATTGTTCTTTTTGATTATAAAATGTATGCTCGCTCTTTCAAAAACTAATTCAGGCCACACAAAAATAAGAATGAAAATATAAAATTAAAAAAAAAATTTTTTACCACTCACTGAAAAACTTACTTGATGTTTTGGCAGCTGTTCCTTAACCACTGTTGGGTGTGCATCTCACCCCTCTATACAGCTTGGAATTTTAAGAAAAATCAGGTTCTATGATTGCGGTTGTTTTAAGTGTTGTTTATTTAATGTAGCATGAGGATGTTTCTATCTCAGTAACTTTAGATTATTATTTAGGATTTCATAAAATGAACGTACTACATGTTTTCAGCTAATATCTTTCTCATTTTATTTTTTTTTAGACAGAGTCTCACGTTGTCACCCTCTGTAGAGTGCAATGGCATCATAGCTCACAGCAATCTCATACTCTTGGGATAAAGTGATCCTCTGACCTCAGCCAACTAGCTGGGACTACCGGTGCCTGCCACAATGTCCAGCTATTTTTCTATTTTTAGTAGAGACAGGGTCTTGTTCTTGCTCAGGCTGATCTGAAACTCCTGATCTCAAGCAATCCACCTGCCTTGGCCTCCCAGAGTGCTGGGATCACAGGTGTGAGCCACCACACCTGGTCTCTTTCTCAGTTTTTAAATCAATGCTGTAGTGGACATCTTTGTACATGCAATTTTACATGTGTGTCTAGACAAATGTGTATGGTAGATTTCTATGAGTAGAAGCACTGGATCAAAAGACACACACATTTTAATACTTCTGATGTTTACTGCCAATGTATTATATACAGGAAGGCTCAGTCCGGGCTCTCTCAGCCTCGACACTATTGACATTTTGGGGCGATGACTCTTTGCTGGGAGGAAGAGGGGGGGACTAACCACACAGGGTATTTAGCAGGGTCCCCATTCTCTGCCCAGTGGATAACAGAAGCACCTACTCCCAGCTGCGACAACTAAGGTGTCTGAAGACACTTGCAAATATTCCTAGGAGACACCCCAACACCACCCTCTCCTCCCACCCCTGCCGCTGAGTCCCATTGGCAATGACTCTTCATTAATAGTATATGAGTGCTGACTTCCTCTACTCTTAAAAAATGAAATTCTATCGTTTTCTCCATCTTTGGCAAACTAAGAATTTCATTTAAAAGTAACTTTCTCCTTTATTATCTGCATAACTGTAGCTATTTACACCTTCTGGATAGGGGTGACAGAATAGTTTTGTAATTAATCATGGATTTATCAAGGTCCAGTTATCTGTTTCTGGGCTTTTGCTCTTATGTTGTGCCCCAAAGCACCGGCTAGCTGAGAAGGAAAGAGATTGAGATCACTCTGTCTGAAGGGGAAAGTCAGGGAATGGCTGAAGATGCATTCCTTTGCTGTGATATTGGCAGCAGCAGGACAGATTAATGCTGGGCTTTTAAATTAAACAGACCTGAATCTAAACTGTGGGGGTTCCATTTACTAGTTGTTTGATCATAGAAGACTTCTGATCTCTCCCCACTCCACCACCCCAGGAGTAAATGAGAAAATGCAAAGGAAATCCTTAGCACATGAGCTGCCAAACGGTACGTGTTCAGGAAATGTTATTACTCGGAATGCTGGTTTTATACACAAGCATTTGGAGAGAGTACCCTGCCCTTTTCCTTGGTACATCAAATAAGTGCATCTGTATTTCTGAAAGTATTTGAAAATATTTAGTATTTTTCCCCTATTTCAGGACCTTTGTTTTTAGGAATACAAAGACAAATGTTATTCCCAGGCACAGATGTTCTGAACTGGCAACATAGTATTAGTATCTAGTTTCATGGCCCTCTTTCCTTTGGAGCTGTTTATGGTATGTAATTTATTAAATCCATTTAAATGTCTTTTAGCACAGGAATACATATTTGGCAAAGCCTTTCTTCCTCCCTTCCTCTGTCCCCTCCTTCTTTCACCACCATTGGAGAATGTCAAAGATGTCGAACCAAAAAGTTTTTCCTTAAAGACAATATTCTTCACTTAAAAAGTTTCTATGCTAAACTTCTATGCTATCCTGGAAATATTCTACGTTAAAATGTAAACATGTTTCCTTTAAGGAAATAGGCTATGTTTGGCTTAAAAATATCTAAGGTACATTCATGGGTAAGGACTCTTGCAGAAATAAAATTTAGCATAAATTCTTACACAATAATTTATCTTATGTGTTTTTTCCTATTGGTTAGTTAGATTTGGAAAATAGAGAACTTCTCGTGGTCCTCCATTTGATGGTAAGAATATATGTAAACTTTTCCAGATTTTATATTTCTTTTTTTTTTAGAGACAGAGTCTCACTTTATCACCCTCAATAGAGTGCTGTGGCATCACACAGCTCACAGCAACCTCCAACTCCTGGGCTTAGGTGATTCTCTTGCCTCAGCCTCCCAAGTAGCTGGGACTACAGGCGCCCACCACAACACCCAGCTATTTTGTTGTTGCAGTTTGGCTGGGGTGGGTTTGAACCTACCACCCTTGATACATGGGGCTGGCACCCTACTCACTAAGCCACAGGCGCTGCCCCAGATTTTATATTTCAATCAAACCCAAGAAATCATGAAACAATTATTGCACATAGAACATTATGAAAGCCAAGTCATATTCAACAAAGTAGGATCTCTGTTCTCAGATTTTTACAACCTCATAGCCTGACTTTGTGTGTGTGTGCACGATTTTCTGTAAGAAATTTCCAACAGTAGATTAAACAGGATAGGAAAGACTTGGAAACCACTCTTCCCTTGTTGTAGCTGACTATTTTCAACCACTCCTCCTGACAAAAGGTGGTCTAACAAGCCATCTAGGAAAGCCATGGGTATATTTCTTTGTAAAAAAAAAAAATCCTAGGAGGATAATAAAATCTTGAAAGAGCATCTCCCGAAGAACGAGTTTTTCGAAGGCGTACAGGGATTAGTGAAGGGTACAGACCTCCTTGGCACTAGTGTTTATATCGCACAGCAAATAGCTGTCTCAGTTCTACATGACTTAAAGTCCTAAACTGTTAAGGGTGAAAACACATTTTCAACATTCTTTTCCAACTCCCACACATTAAAAAAAAGCACAAGGCCAAGACACATACACCCTGCTGGGAATCTGTCCCTTACGTGTGGGCACCGACTGCTTTGTCTGGAATTTGCTTATGTGTAGGAAGCATGAAGTATATTAGTTTTGGGAAACTTGACACCAGGAATGGACAGGTAGGGAGGAGCAGCCAAGTCAGCTTTTTAAAGAAGTTACTTTGTGGATGTTTAGGAAAGGTAAGGGGTTTGGGGAACTGAATTTCAAGCACTTAAAGTAAGCTGTTTGGTCCTGTTTGGTTTCTCTTAACTTCATGCCCAAGAAGTCCATAAGTAAGGTCGTAAATTTTTGAACAAAATAAGCACACAGGATTCTAAATTCCTTCGTGGAAGTCAGAGAAGGAGAATTCTGTGTTTTTTGTGTGTGTGTTTAAATCCTGTTGTGAGAGTAACCAATGTATTAATGAGATCAGAATGTCTGCGCTCCCATTTCTGATCTCTTGTGCCATCTTAAGGGAAGCTTTCTATGCTACACAGGCCTGTGTTTCTCTATGTGTCAAACAGAAGCACAAATGCCCATTTTGACTTGTGTTTGAGAAAATAGGACATACAATGAGAATGGAAGATTTGGGTCAACAGCATGAGAATTTATGCAGGGATTGTATGAACTGATTAAAAGTATATTCACAGGCAAGAAATAAAAAGAACAACAGGAAGGAAAATGTGAATTTTAGGTGTGAGAAAATTTGCATGATTCTTATTTCTTTTTAAAATCTTCACTGGGGCGGTGACTGTGGCTCAGTAAGTAGGGTGCCAGCTCCATATACTGAGGGTGGTGGGTTTGAACCTGGCCCTGGCCAAATTGCAACAAAAAAATAGCCAGGCATTGTGGTGGGCACCAGTAGTCCCAGCTACTTAGGAGACTGAGGCAGGAGAATTGCCAAAGCCCAAGTACTGGAGGTCGCTGTGAGTTATGATGACACAGCACTCTACTGAGGGTGACAAAGTGAGACTCTGCCTCTAAAATAATAATAATAATCATAAAGTTTAAAATCTTCACAGTAGATTTGTCTTCTGTTTGGGAGATGTAAATAATACCAGGAACTTCTACCTCCAACAAGGCTAAGTAACTTGTGTTAGGCTTATCCTTTCATAGGTAACAACTATGAATTCTGGGCTATATATAAAATTTAACCCCCTGAGGATGTTAAGAGTGACTAAAGGCAGGCAAATAGGGAAAGAAAGAAGTGAGGTTTGAAAGATAGTAACAGCATGGGGGGCGTTTCCCATTTTGAAGAGTTTTAACTGAAGGGCAAGCCCCAGTCTGTATCACGGGAGCAGGAGAAGTTCAGATCCAAATCTCTCGTCACATGGGCTCCAATGGCCAGAAGAAAGAGTCTGAGGTGATCGCAGCATCTGGAAAGAAGGAGAGAAGGATTTCGCAAAGGGAAAGCCTTACATTGTATATTTAAACTCTTCCCCAATCTCTGGCTGACCCTTGAACCACGTGCGCTCAGGGGAGAGCCCAAGTAGCTTAGCTAAAGCTAAAATCAAAACACGAGTCTCCTCCTCCCCAGACGTAGAGTCCAGAGTGTGAAGTTTGAATTCAGTCAAGTAATACCTGCTTAAGAAATAAAATGACCCTCCTTGGTGCCAGAAGGAGTTGTGCATATGTCCAGGAAGGAAATGAAGGATAAAGGAGAAAAAAAAAAAAAACATTTCTGTCCCACACTGTTTTGCTAGAATAAATAGTGCTTGCATATATTTTTTATTTCCAATTAATATAAGGGTACAAATGAGTGGGTTACATTGTTTTCATTTATTATTGCTTTGCCCTCAAGGAAGGTGTTTATGAAAAGTTTAAGGAATATCATGACGAAAGTATTTTGGAATAGGTGGAGGGGCAATGGAAAATAAGAGGAACCATAGAAGCTGCAACACACACCGAAAAAAGTGATGATGGAAAAGACAAAAAGAAACTTTACCCACAGAATTGTAAGATTTAGTGATGTGAAGAACCTGAGCTGTTCATTTTCTACAGCTTCCTCCTGACAGATGATGATCCTGGGGCCAGGGAGGTCCAAGGATCATCAGTAGCCCAGTGTGGGGTCTGAATACAAGAAAGAAGAAACATTGAATGCCTTTCAGTAATGCTCACTTTCTGCTCAGACCTCAGACGGGAAAGGGCACCATGGAAAACAGCTCTACGAAGACTAACTGCTAGAGAGGATGTGAACTAAAATAACGACTTAAGTCTCCCCCCAAGGGGTGGAATGACTGGACCAAGCAGACCTTCTAAAACTGAGTTGCTAACCATGAGAAAGGAAATCAGACTTGCCTCATCATGGCCTCCTGCCTTCTTAGAGATGGTCTCTGCGACTCATTAGCAGGTCTAAGGTTGTGCAAAACATACCTGCAAGGCCTCAATATACACAACAAACCCCCTGAGTCTGGGCACAGGTCCTGTAGTCTGTCTCTGAATGACAGACTCTTATCTTAACTCAGCATTCCTATTCACTGGTCCATTAGACAGGGTCTAACTCTTTCAGTCAATTGTCAACTGAAGAATCTTTAAAGCCACCTTATAACCTGTGGGCCCCTGTTTTGAGATGTCTCATATTTTTGAGCCAAACCAATATATGCCATCCTTGTATTGGTTTATGACTTTTCCTATAATTTCTGTCCCCCTACAATGTATAAAATCAAACTGTAACCCTACCACAGTGAGTCCACTTGCTCCCAAGTTTTCTTGGATGTGGTTCCAGGTCATAGTCCTTAAATGTGACTCAGAATAAACTTCTTTAAGGTATTTTACAGAGGGAGGCTCTTTTTTTTCCCCACTGACAAGAGCAAGGAGTACTTTTTTCTGTTTTTTGTCTTTTTTTTTGTTTGTTTGTTTCAGGTTAATTTGAGGGTACCAAGAATTTGGTACAATGTTTGCATTTGTTAGGTAGAGTCCCTCCTACAATCATGTCCTGCCCCCAAGAGCTGTGCCATACACCTTAACATTGTGCCCATTAAGTGGGGGCACCTCCATCCCCCTCCTGCCTCCCCTCTCTCCACTTTCTCCTTCTCCCACCCTCTATGTTGAATTGACTCGAGTTTTTCTCTTATGTGATCATGTATTAGATCATCTACTGGCTTTGTATTAGTATTGAGTACATAAGATTCTTGCTTCTCCATTCTCATGATACTTTACTAAGAAGAATATGTTTCAACTCCATTCAGGTTAATACAAAAGATGTAAAGTCTCCATCTTTTGTAATGGCTGAATAGTATTCCATGGTATACATATACCAAAGCTTGTTAATCTATTCCTGGGTTGGTGGGCATTTCGTTTTTTGGCGATTATACTTTGAGCTGCAATAAACAATATAGTACAAATATCCTTATGATAAAATGATTTTTTTTCTTTTGGGCAGATGCCTAGAAGTGGGATTGCAGGATCAAACAGGAGGTCTAATTTGAGTTATTCGAGAATTCTCCATACTTCCTTCCAGAAAGATTGTATTGGTTTGTATTAACAGTGTAAATGTGTTACAGTTAAGCATCCATACCACTTCAATTTCTCATTCTGAAGCATTGTCTTCTGTAAAAGAGAAGAAAGAAATAAAAACAAAAACCTCAGAAAGTTGTGCATAGAGCTTGTAATCCCACCTCTGGATAAAGGAGCTCAAATCAGGATCTCAGAGAAATACTTGCACTCCATGTTCATTGCAGTGTTATGCACGATAGCCAAGTTGTGGAAGTTACCTGAATGTCAACGGTAGATGAATAGATTAAAAAGTGTTGGAGTAACTGTGTGTGTGTGTGTGTATGTGTATCTCCAATGGGATATTATTAATCCTCAGAGAGAAGGATATCCTGCCAATTGTGTGAATGAACATGGAGGGCATTATGCTAAGTGAAACAAATCTGCACAGAAGGACAAATTCTGCAGGATACACCTAAAATTGTCAGACTTACAGAAGCAGGGCCTGGAACAGTGGCTGCTAAGAAGAACAGGGGAGGGGGAAACAGGGAAATATTAATCAAAGGGTATAATGTTTTCGTTATAAAAAATAAAATAAGTCCTAGACATCTATTGTGCAGCATTGGGCTTATAACTAACAATCTTATCTTGTATACTTAGGAATTTGCTGAAAGGATGCAGCTCATGCTGTGTGCTTTTATCGCTATTAAAAAATAATAAAATGATAAAGCAGGAGGAAACTTTTGGAGGTGGTGATAGGTTTTTGGTGTAGATTGTAGTGATGGTCCCATGGATCTATACTTCTCTCAAAATGTAGCGAGTTGTACATTACTTATGTACCATTTTTGTATGTCAAAAAGTTTAAGTGAATGAAAAAGAAATTTAAATAATTTGGGGGAAAACCCAATGCCAGTGAGATGAAATAATCAATAGAACAGGACATTTAATGGAACAAAGATAATTTTGAGAGCTCACTCAGCAGTTAGAGATACTAGATGTTAATGATATTTAGAATGGGAAAGGAGTCCCTGGCCATGGCGTATACGAAAGTGAAAAGCAGAAAAGAGCAGAGAATCTGCTGAGATTTCAAGAAGGGAATGTGGATATTAAGAGAAGTCCTAGAAGTCAGACTTCTAAGAGTATACTGCCCTTTGACCTTTCCGCTTCCTTTCTCTCTTTCAAGTCACTTGTTTGCCCTCAGACACTTGTCCATCCCCTTCCTTTCCCATTCTCATAACATAATGTAAACTTGTAAGCATTTTGAGGTTATAGACAGAAAGGAGAGAATCAGATACATTTACCCAAGCTGAAGTGGTTGGAAACGATTTGTTGATTTAGAAGCAAAGATCACTGGATTCAATGGGAAGATACATCATTGAATCCTTAAGAAGTGGAAGCATTCTTGAATAGATGAGCTCACTTCTGAATTTTATAAGGAACTTTCAGATCTTTAAACGAGCTCTCGGCTGAGAAATATATTCAAGTTTATGAAAAAGGACATACTGGTTTGCAGCAAGAGAAGGATAAACACGCTGAGCAATACTGAGCACCCAATATGAAATATTTGTGGGAATATTATTATAAAGTCTCACAGCAGTAGGTGGCAGGATGATGCATGAGGCCCAGGCAGCAATGAAAGGAAGATTGCGTGCTGCTTACATACTTCACGAGGAGCAGCCAAAGAGCTGCGAGAAGGAAGATGGCCAGATCACCCAGGGAGCATGGATCAAGACCAGACCAAGTCTCCTGCAGAAGACAAGGAAGCTTGTGTTGCAGGCGTCAGAGAACTGGGTGGGCAGGACTCACGACTGTGTACTTCCCAGTGCTTCCAAAGGGTATAGACAGAGTGAGCTCCAATGGCTTGAAATCACAAACTTTGTCCACTTTTTCTTTCTTTCTTTCTTTCTTTCTTTCTTTCTTTCTTTCTTTCTTTCTTTCTTTCTTTCTTTCTTTCCTTTCTTTCTTTCTTTCTTTCTTTCTTTCTTTCTTTCTTTCTTTCTTTCTTTCTTTCTTTCTTTCTTTCTTTCTTTCTTTCT
>NW_003852413.1:9630126-9644489 GCF_000181295.1 Otolemur garnettii
CCCTTCCTTCCCTTCCCTTCCTTTCTTTTCCCCTTCCCTCCTTCCCTCCCTCCCTCCTTCCCTCCCTCCCTCCCTCCCTTCCCTCCCCTTCCCCTCCTTTTCTCCCTCCCTCCTTTCCTTCCTTCCTTTTGTTTTCTTCTGCAGAATGGGTCTAGGTCTGACCTGGGAGTGCAGGTAAGTCTTTCTAAGACCATCTATTCCTTCTCATCACTCTCCTCCACTCCTCTTCCACAATTACTACTTTATCCTCTTTCCTTTTTGAAAATATTTCAGATCTTCAGAGCAGTGTTACTTATCTCACTCAAGCCCTTGTATTTACCACCCATATTTCTATAATACTCATATATAATGCCAGATTAATCTTTTAGATGAGAAAAATCAAATTAGATCTTATTGGCTTCCTGCTTAAATTTCTCCAACAATTCCCCATTGCTTTGAGGATAAGGCTCCCATGATAACATATAAAACCTTTAATGATCTATCCTATATCTAGTTCCACACCCACCACGTACCAGACTTGGTCAGATTCACCTGCATGTACATATGAGAACACATAGCCCTTACTATACTGAACTCTGGACCTACTGAGAGTTCTCTTAATAGCCTATGATACGTTTCCTTTTAACAAGAGCAACTTTGGCTACTTACTGCTGTATTTCACTTCCTAAACTCTCTGCTTTAATATCATCTCTTCCTAGGAACCTTCTCTTCTTTTTAAAAAATTGCAATAGATTTAGGGAATGCATGTTGAATTCTATAATACCTATATATTGTTTAGTGGTGAAATCTGGACTTTTAGCAAACCTACCCCCTGAACAGTGTAACACACACACACACAGACACACACACACACAGGCTGTGTTTAAACTCTAGCTCTAGGGGTATCAGAGCTCCAAGACAGCGGACTAGAGACATCTCCTCATCAGATGATCTTGGCTTCTATCTTTGTTACGGGTTTTCCTGCATTTTTTTCTTCTTTTCTCTCTTCTCTTCTCTTTCCTTTCTTTCTTTGTGTGGCTATTTCCTTTTTGTTCTATTTTTTTTCTGTATTTTATTTCTGGGACATATTCTTGGTCTGAGGCCTGCGCTGAGATGCCACAGGTTTGGCCTGGCTCATGGAGATCTTCATCCCCTGGGTTAGGGTGTCCCTCTAACTTTGGCCTCCCGAGAACTGTATTGGCAGGTCCCTGTTATATGACACATGACAGATTTTTTTCTATATTTGGTAGAGGTCGGGTCTTGCTCTTGCTCAGGCTGGTAAGGAGTTTGTGACCTCAGTGGACCCAGCTTCCTGGCTCCATAGAGATTTGGGGTATGTGTCATCACACTCTTCCCAACACCATTATCATTCTTGTTTTTCTCCTTCCATCGTCTCTCTTTTTTTTCTTTTTCTTTATTTTTTAAGTCTTTCTCTTCTCTTTTTGCCTCTCTTTTGTTCATGTACCACAAGGCCACACCAAAAGCTAAGCAAAGAGACAAGGAAAATTAAAAAGAAGGAGGGAGTGAGAGGAGAGAGTAAGAGAGGGACGTGAACAAGAGGAGAACACACTTGAGGAAGAACCAACAAAAAAATGCTGGCAACAGGAAAAACCAGAGCAGATCAACCGCTCTGGGGGTCATGAGGCAGCTAACACGAAGGATCCCACCTATAAGGAAATTGTGGAAATGACAGAAAGGGAGTTTAGAGTATGGATGCAAAAACAATGAAGGGAATTGAAGGGAAAGTGGAAAACCACCCAAAGGCAATCCAAAAATTGACCTAAGAAATGAAGGAAAGACATGATGAAATGGGACAGGATATATCAGAGCTTGAGGAATTGAAAGGGTCAATCAGGTCAACAGGTCAACTTTGTTCTTCAGATTTTGAATATCTGGTGCACAAATGGCTGAATCAGTGCAGCTCAAAGCAAAATGTTTTCCTACAAATTATGCGGTTTTATGTGTGATATTGGGTTGGATCCCAGGCTGGAGTAGAGGGGAGGAAAGCCACAAAAAACCATTCTTGGGGTTGTTAAATAAACTTTTGATTTTGATCATTTTGTGTTATGGAAGAGAATGCCCTTGTCCCTAAGAAGTACACAATAACATAATGTGAACATAATGAAAGAAAGCAGCATGATGTCCCCAACTATGCTCAAAAGTCCAGAAAAATACGTGGATGCACAGGCTGACTGATCGCTAAAGAAAACGGGGACAATATAAACAATTGGTGAAGTCGGGTAAAGGACGTATGAGCGCTCCTTCTACGCTTGCACAGTTCCCATTTTTATAAGTTCAAAATTACATCAAAATTAGAAGTTGCCCTAATGGTTTTAAAATGGATACTCCAAGAAAACGAGAGATGGCGAAAACCAAATGGTAAAAAAGAAGAGAGAGAAAGTTCAGAGGAAAAAGGCCTCCCCTGTTTGCGTCCTAAGGAGAAACCACAGACATCTCCCTGTGTACCAAGGGAGAGCTGTGCTGCCTCTTTCCGGCGCATGCTGTTTGAAGGCGGCATCCAGGTTTTAATGTATAAATCAAACTTTCTTTCCCCCATAATTCCTTGCTTGAGTTTTAGAAAAGGATGCTGCCTTATTCGGGATATGGGCTTTTTCTCTTTGGGGGCAGAGGGCTGCGTGGCCACTGTTTCTGACAGTTCATTTACACAGATGAAGCAATCCATTCATTTGGTGAATTCGAGGAGTCCACTTTGCACTTTTTGAAAAATATACAGCATTTCAGGACCCTGGCTTTACATTGTACAGACTTTCTGGTTAATGGAATAGTTTCGGGTCCTTAGAGGGCAACCATACAGCTCTGCAGGAGTGTCGATGGCTCCCCCACGACACGGGCATGTGCATTTCTAAATGTTCTCACTTGGAGTGGTTTCTAAAGAAAGCTCTTTGATGTGTAGTGTGAAATGGCTGCCCAGTGGCTGTTTCCGAGAAGGGTTCCTCATAGACTGGGGCTCTGGTGCTAAAATGTGGCCAGCTCATCTCCTTCCAGCAAGATGCTTCCAAACTGAAAGTAAGTATTATTTTTAATAGCAGTATGAGGAAAACCTTTCTTCAAACAAAAATCTCCCAAAACTTGATTTTTTTTCCCCTCTCCATGTCCGATTAGGTATTTGTGGAAATTAGTAGATAGCCCACTGACAATTAACACAAAATGATCATATATGAGGTGAGAGAAAGCTTATTGCACCACAAAAATATAAAAATTTTCTTTTTTTTTTTTGCTCATTTATTTTATTTTAAAAATTTTATTTATTTATTTATTTTCAGACAGAGTCTCACTCTGTCACCCAGACTAGAGTACTTTGGCATCATAACTCAGAGCAATGTTAAACTCCTGGGCTCAAGCAATTCTCCTGCCGTGGCCTCCTGAGTAGCTGGGGCTACAGGTGGCTTGACACTACACCATTTCTGTTTTTAGTAGAGATCTGTTCTTGTTCTTGCTCAGACTAGTCTTTAATTTCTGAGCTCAAGGGATCCTCCTGCCTCAGTCCCCCAGAGTGCTAGGATTACACTCATGAGCCACTGTGCATGGCTGGTATGGGAAACTGTTTCTTATTTAGCTTTAATAGATTAATGTAAATTAGTTAAGAATCTCTTATTTTTTTTCCAATTAACTGCGTGCATTATGTTAGCAAACCATTTTTTTTTTTCAGGCTGTTGCTCTCTTCTTATTTAAAACATCTACAACATGGTTAGCAAATCACGGAAGATATTTTGTTATATATGTCTGGATGGTTTATTGCTCCTACCACAAACTATAAGCTTCAAAATCAGCTAACGTGCCATCTTTTGGGGGAAGTAGTAAGACTTGACCTGGAAAGATACATGTGTGTGTATAGAGGAAGACCTTAAATACCAGGGTAAAAAGAATTTGTGCACAGGTGGTGGGTTACTGAATGAGGGTAAAGCTATAGGTTTCAGCTTTGCTCTTTTACAGATTCACAGCCAGAAACACTGGACAAGACCTATCAGCTGGTTGAAGAAGATGCACTTCACACCTTCACCTGGACCCCCGATAAGGTGAAATTGTTTGGGATGACCAACTTGAACGAGGTTTGTGGAAAAGTAAAAGATTGGAAGGCTTAGTTGCACTTACCGCTGGTTAACACTGAGGTTCTAGAGTAGCCTGAGCTATGGAAAAACAAAACAGATCAAGGGATTCATTTGCTCTGGAGTTAATTATTCTTTGCCCAGGCCCATAAAGGAGAGTTATTTTGTAGCCACTATTCCACCAGGCCTCTCTTACAGGAAATTGACTAGCTGTCTGTTTGCTCTGTGGCAGAGGCCAGCTGTTAGCTTGTGGGAATGGTACACAGTGGGTCCAATGACTGAGCTGAATTGTTGTGGGACCTTAAAAGAGCACCACATGTTGCTGTGACCCAAGAGCCTCGATGGCCCAAAGTTTCCCCCCATCACCACTTGATGTTCCTATAATTCAGCCACTGAACCAATTTCAGGCTGCTGTTTTCTTGAGCACTATCACTATTTATTATTTTTAAGGCATGTTGTGATAGGTAAGAGGGTGATTTCAGAAGTCTGACTACTGTGTTCAAATCACAACTCACCTGCTTGGAAGAGGTGGGAAGTTCTTTTACCTCTCTGCAGCTCAGTCGCCTCATCTGTAGATGGTGAAGATGATGTTATCAAGCACCTTCAATGTCAGTTAGAAGACCTTCTGCTGGGAGTGACAGGTCGCCTCAGTTCACACTGACCCACTCCTTACAATTTATCTCTCATCAGTGGAAGTAAAGAAGGTGGCTTGGTTCCAGATGCAGGATGCTCCATGGCTCAAGACTGACACTGAGGGCTCAGATTTCTCTCTCTCTCTCTCTCCTTTGGGCCATCTCATGATCTTGTTAATTCCACACATCATACCTAGGAATATTGTTGCTACATTAGAAGAAAGATTGTTTCTTTCTCGTACCCTATATCCTTTATTTGAGCAAGTAAACCTTTCCTAAAAACCCCTCATCAGACTTACTTTCATATCTTTTAGGGTAGGATTTGGTCACATGGCCATGCTTAAACCAACACTAAAAGGAAGACTGGCATTACAATCACTATCATAAAATAATCACTTAAAATGGATCTCAGAAAGCAACCACCATGACTGCTAGACATGGGATTTTGTTGAGTATTAAATGAGATACTACCTGTAAAGCACTTTAAACAATCCAACGCACAAGTGTGGTCTAACTGAGTCATTATCTATCTGTTATTGCTATTGTTCAGTTTACTGATTTATACTAAAGTGAAAATGATAGCCATCCCTTAATATATTTTCCCACGAGCACTTCTGTTCCAATGAGCCATCAGACTTTGAACCAAAATAATAAATATTTAGTGGTAGATTTATAGACACTGATGAACTGAATTAGGAATCTATTTTGTGGGCTTGGAGGGCTTTCACAGAAATCCATGAAATCAATGGAGGCGTTACATCTTCAGAATTCCAAATGCTACCGAGACAAGGAAGTTAATGAAATTGACAGGAAGAAGAGAAGTAGGACACGATGCCTTAACTGCGATTTGGCCACCACCCCTCCCCTTCCTTTAGCACAGTGAGTTACCTGATCTCACGACTATTGCAGCCCACCCAGGACCTTGGCTGTCCTCTCTCCTATCTCACCTAGCAACCCTCACGCTGTGCCACGATTCCCCTTACGGAACTGTCAGATCTAGAGTGCCTGCAGGTAGAACCCACTTAGCTCCTGGCACTGGAGGAGGCAGTCCTGCAAATAATCACTGTTGTTCTTGTCTTGTCTCCAGCTCCTTCAGAATTCTGGCCTCATAATAGAGAACATGGAGGAATAGACCCAAAGGTTTAAGACTGCCTGGTGAAACTGGAGCAGGAATGTAAGTGAGCGGCCTCTCACATCCTTCTTGAGAAGCTCCGAGGTGAGGAAACGGCTGCTCATAATGACTGATGAGGTGCCACGCCGTGACTTCTCCCTCCCCCTGGAACACTGTGTTAGTCAAGAGTGCAGATTCCAAACTGGGAGCAGCTGATAGCTTGACCTCAGGGTTCAAGCAAGGATCCTAACTTGACTTACAGACTTTAAGACATTTCATAGGCATTATCTGAGGGTAATCAGTGTGCAAGAGCGGCTGGTGTGAGCCTCACGGCTTCTCACACGAGCTCCCTCCACTCAGGTTCACTGCTAATAAACACCAGTGTGAACATTCGGGGCTCACAGTTGGGAAGTCTGGTGGAAAGGAGCAGTGCAGGTGTTTCTGTGACCTTTACCTTAAATGTGCCAAGACTCTGGTGCCTTCCAGATGGGTTTGGGAATCTTACAAGACCAGCCGTTCTTGGGGCGGTTTCCAAGAACTTCCTGTTACCAGTCAGGCAAAAAGACAGGGTGGGTGGGGGGAGAGTAAAAACAACTTCATCTCTTTCGGGGAGTTCAGCATAAATTTTGTGGTCCAAGACAGAGTCAGAAAATGCCAGGCTTGCAAAAAATGTCACCTTTTTTGGTAGTACTGTGGGTGGACAGATGGTTAGTGGTGCTGTTGGTGGTGATGGGGGTGGTATGAAGAAAATCTTTCATCAGATTTTTGCAGAATCACTTCAATAAACTATTCCTTGACATTAACAAATACCTATCAGTTCCAAATTTAATTAGTGGCTTCTCTTTATGGCCTTGAGTTTAGTTCCGTAACCATGTACTTTCTTTTTAATATTTACATGCCCTATTGCTGAAAGACATACATCTAACATGTACTCATAGAATTACTGGTTTCAACACTTTCTCTGTGATCTTTAAAGAAAAGAAAGGACGACCTGGTGATGGGAACTCTTTTTGTTATTGCAAAGTCTCTTAAAATTGCCTTACTCTTTTTTTTTTTTTTGGCCGGGGCTGGGTTTGAACCCGCCACCTCCAGCATATAGGGCTGGCACCCTACTCCTTTGAGCCACAGGTGCCACCCACCTTACTCTTTTTTTTTTAACAGAAAGAAAAAGAATACTGTTAATTGTTTCCGCTATTGCTAATCGAGCTAAAGTTTGAGAAGCACTCATCTTTCCTTTTTGATGAAGTTATTCACAGTTAGAAATGAGTGGTTTGCCTCTATTGTTAACCACGGTGCCACATTTCAAAACTCGCTGGAGTATTTAATGTACAGGATTCTCCCTGTATTTTCATGTAAAAATAACAGAAGGGAAAGCCAGTTCTAAAGACTCATTCATTCAAGACAATGTTGTATATTATATTTTTTTAAACAGGGTTCTCCTGGTAGCTTAGATCTCTATCAGGAAGAAAAACCTAAATATTGTTGACCTTGGTAAGCAGAAGTTTACCAACACCCTTCTGTGTATTTGAGTCTCTCTTCTTGGCCCGCTACACACACACAGAGTCACACACTCTCTCACACACACTCACATACATTTTCTAATTGTAAATGAATGGCCAGTTTCTTTGAAGCAGTGCTATAGAAATCACAGATGCATAGAAAATGGAGGAACACAGACAAGAGAATAATCCTCTTGAAAACGTCTTTATTATAACCCTCAGCAAAGACCCTCAGTATGAAGGTGGCTGAAATCTAAGCAGCTTCTTTATTCACAATTAGGTAATCCTGATGAGTAAATCTGGAGTATATATGAATTCCAGTCTTTTTTTAAAAATTTTATTTCTTATAGCATAACTATGTACATTAATGCAATCATGGGGTACAGTGTGCTGTTTTCATACACATTTTGAAATACTCTCATCAAACTGGTCAACATAACCTTCATGTCATTTTCCTAGTTATTGAGTTAAAATGTTCATACTCTGCTTTTAGAAAGATTCACTTGTACCCTTGTTAGATAAACCATAGAGGTGACCCCACCAATCTCCCTCCCTCCTCCATCCACCCCCCCTCGCCTCCCTCTCCCACCCCCTTCCCAATTCCAGTCTTAGTACTACTTAAAACATTGTACATTACAACCGTCATGTCCAAGAATCATTCATTCATTCATTCAACAACACATACAGTAAATACATATTTAATTTAAAATACGTGTAAGTGGCTGTTCACAAACTGGAGGTGCAGAGATGGGTGTGCATGCTTCCTGGTCTCAAGCATCTCCCAGTTTCTCTCCAGGGGAGCGGGGAGGGGAGATGTCAACTCACAATTGTACCAGGATAGAATGAATGCAGATCTGACAGAAACAGGCAAAGGGAGCACTCGTTGCACAGAAGAGACTGGGTGGTCAACACCATCTGTGAAAATACTGTCTCAACGATTAAGTGAAGAGTTAGTTAGGAAAGAGGGGGTGCTATAAGGAAAGAGACTCCAGATATCCACAGCCGTGGTGCGGAAGAGGCTCTTAATGGAGATGATAAGCAGTTCAATGTTGCCCAAAGGCATCTGTGAAGGAAGGGGAATTAGCAGGTAAGATTATGGGGGCAGCCAGACGCACAGTCCACAGGGCCTTCCTGTGATACTTTAAAGGACTTGGATTAATCTCATAGGTAAATTAGAAATCACAGAACAGTTTAAACAAGCAATTGGCATAGCTACATTTTTGTTTCAGTAAACTATTCTCTATAGAGGATAGATTTAAGTAATGGTATCCCAGTAAATGTTTAACAAATGCCCGTTCTGAAAAACAGAATGTCCGGATTATAGCATTTGTCAATTTCTGTGGTGTAAATACTCTCAGATTTCAAGGTAGCAGTTTAAAGTCACCGAACTGAGTTGAGAACCAGAGCTCAAATGCATCTCATGAGCCAGGACAAGGTGACTCCAGCCTACAGCCAGTCTGCAGGGGGCCACAGGGGAACACTGGGACACATTAGGAGGCTTACAAAGTTCAGGCAAAAGAGAAAATGAGCTTGAACTAAAGCAGAGACAGCCCATGTAGAGGAAAGAAAATGGTTCGGCTATCCTGAGGATGAGAAACAAATGAAAAAAGATGACTTGCATACTTCTACCTAGGGTCACAGGCTCAACTGCTACCCAGGGAGGAGAAGACCGGTGAAACTAATGCTTCAAGTGGAATGTAATTGTGCAGTCAAAAGGAAGACCTCCTGATGCCTTTTTAATCAGTGCTTAGGATGTGGTGTTTCATCATGGTACGTGGGATTCTGAACACTGGGAGGTAAGACATTTGAAGATGATGGACCAATAAAACGTGGTCACTGACCAGTCTCTTGGTGCAGACAAAAAACATGAGTGGCTAAGATGGACGAGACATGCCTAGAGGCAGGGGAATGGAGCAGAACTCCCTGGTTGCCGGGCTGTGCTACCCTGGTGTGCCTAGGATGGGTTACAAGCACACAGTGCCATTGATTCCTTTGACTTTGGGGCTAATATGAAGTGTCCTGCAATAGCGGGGCAAGGTTTGGGCCAGCAGAACCCCGAACCACAACCACCACAGGCAGACTTCTCATTCCCCTCTGCTTTCTACCCTGGGAAAATGTTACCTTCTAAATGTTTCTCAATACAGAAATAGTGAAATTCTACCATATTTCACAACCCCTGAAGTAGATCCTCATTGAAGGGGAATGTAAAGGAAACTCATTTTGGAACACCAGGCAAAGAAAGAGTCAGCCATTAACTACTACAAATACCTAATAAGCCAGTTCTTTAGAAAGAAACCAAGAGGGGAAGGTCACAGAAGGTCAAGGACAGACCTGTACAGAGTCCTATCAAGGAAATATTTAAATTTTCAGAATAAACCTTGCTGGTGATCAGCTCCCAAAATGCTCCGGTGCCCTTGTTTATCTTCTGTCTCTTCATTCATTCATTTACTGATTCAGATAATCACATTCTACGTATCAGGTCCCTGTGAGATGTCAGGCCTGGGACCTTTTGGACATTAGTTATTTATGCTCTCTATTGAGAGCATAGAGAGACCTAGCATTGTGGCAAGGAAGACAGCAAATTAATCTCTGTTGTTTTAAAGACTTGGAGATTGTGTTCATCATCCCTCCCACTGGGGGAGGGTGCAGCTCTAATCCCGAGGCAATTCACAAAGACCAAAGGGATTCTTTCCAACAGTCTGATAAGAAGCTCCCCTTCCAATTACTTTATTCATTCTGGGATATTTCCTGAGTACGTATGGTGAAATACCATACTGCACTGCAGACACTGGGCTGAGGATTTCGCAAACAAAACAGACAAAAATCTTTGCTGTCATGGAGCTCAAATTCTAGAGGGGGTAGACAGACAATGAGCAAATAAATAATTATAGCAGGTAGTATTTCAGATGATGATGAGTGCTCGGGAGAAAAAGAAAGCAGGAGAGGTGGCAGGAATGTCTGGGGAGAAAGGACAATTTGAAGTAGGTTGGTTGGGGAGATGCCAGCACTCACTAAAACATATCCGGGAGGTCTCCGGAGTCGTCATGAATAAACACAACCTGGAACCCACATGAAAATCTAATGCATTGTTCCTTTCCCAGAGGAGCCTATTTCCATTTAAGAACACTCAAGGGCCGGTTTTATATCCCGATTTTGGCTCCTGAGCCTGGGTTATTTGGAATTTGTAGTAGTTAATGGCTAACTCTTTCTTTGCCTGGTGTCCCAAAATGAGTACTTCTCATCAAGCCAGAGTGTGTTAAATAAATGGACTGCTGGATGTGACCCTAAAACACTCTTAGAAAGAGTATGTTGAATATCTTAAAATTTTAACCACTATATAGCCTCACCCATCTTGTATCCTTTTATTTCGAAGGGAAAAAAATTAAAAGGCCCAGTGGCCACTTTATTTCTTCCATGAATAATTTTCCCCTAGAGCCTGGTTGTTTTCTGGCTGCAAACTAGCTGAAGTCAAATCCTGCCCAAATACCCCGGGACCTGGCTGGAAAGCTGCCGTTGATGGGAGTCTCGGCTGTGGGCATAAGGGGTAGAAGGAGCAGGGATTATAATGAAGTCCCTCTGGTCCTTTGAAAAATAACTTTCCTTTGAGTAGGATTCCAGACAGATTTGTACTGGACTGAACTGGGCCAAGCTCATTTCACCTAATATGTTCACAAGAGAGAAAACGAAACCAACTTTGATAACTGAAATCCTACCGCAAATGCTGGAATGAAAATCACTAAGGGTAACACCCTGTAGTGGATCCTCTCAGAAAGGGAATAATCGATACCAAGTTTATCTTCGTGCAGACGCAAATTTGAGTATTTGGGATAAGTCTGTAAGTATTACACCTCAAGTTTGAGAACACTTTGAATTGCACAAAAGGATACAATAGTCAGGCCTTCTTGCAGGAGATACTTTGTTTTAGAATAGAGATTTGTTGCTTAGGACAGAGGTGGACAAACTTTTAATGTTAATAACCAGGTAGTACATTGTTGAGTTTCTGCAAGCCCTGTAGTCTCTGCTGTAAAATCTCCTCCATTTGTGGTGCAAGTACAGCCGCACACGCCGTGCATGTGAATGGGTATCATCTGCCTCCCAGGGACTTTATTTATGGATGTTAATTTCACATAATTTTCATGTATCATCAAATAGTATTTTTTACAATTTCTCTTTTAATGATTTAACAATGTAAACAATATTCCTGGCTGTGGGTTACACAGAAGCAAGTGGCAGAATAGATTTGGTCCACAGGCTATAGTTTGCCACCCCTTGAACTGGAAAGTTACATTATTCCGAGTGTTACACACACGTCATTCCCCCAGATTTACGCGATTGCCAGTTAGTGGATGTTCGAGTCATGGTTTGTATATCTGCGAATTTAACGGATACGAGTCCCAGCCAGAGTTCCCATCATTCCTCTAAACTCTCCAACCAGCTATGTAACCCTTCTGACTCAGTTTCTTTACCTGTCAAAGAGGGAGAATGATTCTTGCCTCTGGGAGATAATATGTGAATTGAATTATACAATGTTTCTCAAATAGTCCACAGTGTTTGGGTGTAGTAATCACTTAATAAAGTAACATTCAGTGTACCTCAGTAGGTGATTAATAAATGTTATAGCCTGCTTGTTTCCCCCCATTGAAAACATATTTTGTTTTTGGAGATTTTTCTCTGGAGGACAGATACATGGCTAATCTGAGGATTATCAGTAGCCATGACCATCTTTCATTTTCCTGTTCAAAATTGTCTCTTTCCCTCTGGAGATCCCCCAGCTATAGAGAAAATGTGTCCCTGTTGGGTATTTCTGGTCATTGGCCAAAGACCTGGCAATCCTTGGCTGAGGCCTAAGTGGCTCCAGAGGATCTCCTGATTTTATTAGATAGCACCTCAGATGGTCAATTCTCTTCCGTCGGGACCCTAAGACCCATCCCAAGGCCTTCTGAGCATTTAGTGGTGTGGATCATCATTATGTTGAAAAGGTCATAGTTCAAAGGCCTGTTTCTTCCCTGAGATTTTCCTGTCTTCCACATTCCCCCAGTATATACGTACATTAGGTCAATCTTGATAACATTTTTAGACAGGCAAGAAAAACTTACCTGTCTTAGTTTGGAGGGAGAAAATGAATAGATGGTGAGCCACACAGGTCACTGTCACAGCAGGTGGTGGGAGCCCCTGCCAGAAATAGAGCCTGTGCTGGAGCCTCAAGGTAGAGCGAGAGGGAGGGACATCTGAAGGTCTCAGGACATCGTGCCACCTACAGGAGACGGGGCAAAACGTGGACTGCTTTTGAGCATTTACTTTTGAAAGTGGAATACTTTGATAAGAGCTGTGAACCTATCTATACAAACTCAGGCAATAAAGTCCATGAACCCACCCCAGAAAAACTGCTACAGACCTCACTACTGAATGTCACTGCTGAATGTGCTTCCCTGGGGAAGCCATGCACTGGACCAGTGCCTAGTCCGTCTTTATCTAGGATGAGTTTACAAACGTAATTGTCAGACCTCAAGTGATGATGGCACTGATGGCCATTCCAGAAAAAGACTTTCAAAATTGTTTGAATGGTGAACTAGGTGCTGGCATCAGTGCACAGCTCCCTAAGCGGGGGTGGGGATGGCTACTTTGAGGGTGACTGTAGTGATATTCACCAATGAGGGATGTAGCACTTTTTCTAGGATGAGTTCAGGAGCCTAACTGTCTGACCTTGTGTTATAAATGTATTATGTTTGTTACCAACATAACATAAAAACAAAATATATGTGTATATAAAATAGAATACATGTTATATACAATAGACATTATTTTGCCTAGGGGCAAAGTAAAATATGAAGTGTGGGTTCCCCACTGTCCAGGGGCCTGGGGCCATAAAGATGAGTGAGGAGGTGGTGCTGGGAACGGCAATTTTATGGCCACCAACAAGGCATGGCTTTTTCTGCATTCCTTCCAAGTTTGCTCACTTAGTTCTGCTGTAGAAATGATTTTCGGGTAGATGCCTACCACTGACAGCTGGATTACAGCTAAGAATTATTTTCACCAGGCTTATAAAAGCTGAACCTCGACTCTCAGACCGTGGAGGGCTGTCTCGGGTCTAGTCACCAGGAGGTTAGATTGACGCGCTTTCCCATGTTCTGTTTCTACCTTCCAGTTAAACCTGGGAAAGAGGAATCAGCTGCACAGCCCTACCTAGCTGGCCCTGGGAAAAGACTCAAGCATAATAAACAATGAAGCTGCTGGGAAGTTAGCAAACTCTGGGTAACAGAGTCAGGTCTGCACAGAAGAAAAATGGTTCAGAAGAAAACAAATGTAGAGACAAAAAAACCATGTGCGTTGCCAGTGAGAAGATAAAATGATGGAGCTGTTAGGGAAATCAGTACACTGGTTCCTTGAGAAATTAAACATAGAATTGTCATATGATCCAGCAAGTCCACTTATGGGTACTAAAAGCAGGGACTCAAACTGATATAACACACCGTGTTCACACCACCATTATTCACAACCAAAGGTGGACGTCATCCGAACGTCCATCCATATGTGAATGGATAAACAAGTTGTGGTCTAGGTGTACAATGTAATATTATTCTACCTCAAAAAAGAAGAAAATTGTGACGTATTTTTACCATATCGTGTCAAAAATATAGTTATTGTATGTTTTACCTATGTGAGGAATCTAGAGCAGTCAAATTCATAGAATCAGAAAGTAGAATGGTGATTGTCAAGGGCTGGAGGAGAGAAAAATGAGAAGTTATTGTCCAATGGGTATGAAGTTCCAGTGATGGTGGTGATGGTGGCAGGACAGTGTCAGGGTACTTTATGTTTTTAAAATTGAGAATGGTTAATATGGTAAGTTTTATAGTATATATATTTTAACACATTTTTAAAAGGAAAACCAAAGTATGGAAGGAAGGAAAGAAAGAAGGAAGGGAGGGACAGAGGGAGGAAGTAAGGATGGAGGAAAGAAGGAAGGAAAAGGAAGGAAGGAAGGAAGGAAGGAAGGAAGGAAGGAAGGAAGGAAGAAAAGAATGGAGGGAGGAAGTAAGGATAGAGGAAAGAAGGAAGGAAAGAAGGAAGGAAGGAA
>NW_003852413.1:9644509-9675863 GCF_000181295.1 Otolemur garnettii
GAAGGAAGGAAGGATGGAAGGAAGGAAAGAAAATAGTTCAAACCAGCACATATTAAGCTGTATGAACAATGGAATAGAAACATGAGGTCCAGAACTATCTAAGCCACATTTCCTAGAGGAAATTCTTTTTCTTTGGTGTCTCCACAGGGTGAGAATTAAATATTTTATTCTCACCTCCCTTCTTTAGGCATGGAGCTGAGTTCAGGGAGGGGGGAAAGGAAACAACTCTGTTTAACAATTTGTTGGTACAGTCCCACCAACGGTGTAAAGTCACTATGCTCTTCAGGACAGAAGAATGTAACATTGCTGGATATAAGGTAACACTGAGTGTCACAGTGTATAGGACAGATGAACCATGAACTTCTGTTCTGAAATGATGTGTCATGCTGAATAATCAAGGACTTTCCCGTAGGAAAAAGACTTCATAATGCAAGGATGTCCTCTGCTATTCCCTGCCCCGCTCTCTACAGCAAACACCCAGCTCCCTCCCGTCTCCCCAACAGCACGGCCACTCCCAGGTGCACCAAGTTGTCCCCTATGTTTGAGAATATTTTCTTTGTTTGACCCTAAAGACTGTGTGAAATATCTGATGATAAAGTGACAGGTCTTCATGCTCGGGTGGAAAGATATTATCTTAATGTTCAAAAAGTCTTTGATCCGTTGACATCAGGGTGAAGTGCGGCTTTCTCATCCGCGCGGAAAGCGGATTCACAGCGGAATCAGCAAGGGCACCAGCTTCCTCTGCTTCCCTCATCCCTTCCCCGTCTTTCTTTCTCTTTAAGGAAAGATTGGTTTAAATGAAGACTAACTAAGAGTCAAAGAATGGCGGTGAAGAGAAGGGGAGGGTGGAGAAAAACACCAGGGAGTTTTTATTTTTTTTTTTTCTATAGAGTACTCTGGGAAGTTTTGAAGAAAAAAAAAAAAGATTTAAGAAGTGATACTTTTGAACTTCAGCCAAGAGCAAGCCATCAAAATGGGACACTGTCTCTTTAAGTGCAAGCCTGTACAAATGAAAGGAAATTAATTAAGTATCCGAGGCTGGTTTGGCGCCATGGAAAGAATACACAATCTGGGTCCCGTATGCCAAATCTGAAATGAAAATGAAGGTGATCCGTCATATTCGGCTGTTTTTTTAAGGCAGAATATATATATTTTGAGAGTTGACTAAGCAATTACCCAAATTAAAGAAACTGGAAAAGCAAACAGTGGTAAAAAATGCTTTAATTTTTTGGAGGGTAAATTAGTTTTAAAATGTGCGCCTTTTACTATCTTAAAATACCGAAGAGAAAGAATTAGAAAATTCAAACACAAAACAGGGAGTTCTTTAACTCCTGCACGGCAGCATCTAAGGGAATGTATTTACTGCCTTTGCCAATGATAAAGTTCCCAAAATTAAAGGGAAACTTCAGCGCTGAGGAAGAGATGTTTAATACATGTTTCTTAATTCACAGTTTCTTAAAGGTCTTTTCCTGTCTTAAGCGTGGGTCCTCACGCTCCACTTGCTCCAGTGTTTTCAGCAACCAGATGGGTTCTCTCCCCTGCCACCCACTCTACCTTCTGAGTCACTACACATGGGCCCTGCCTTCTGGCAGGTAGAAGTGGCCTCCCATTGCCATAACTCTGTATTCTTCTCTGGCAAAGGAAAGGGATCTAGATAGAAAAGGTTCCACTCAGAAGACAACAGGGTATGTCGGTTGTGGGTTGTGTGGTCACCTGGGCCTCCATGGTGCTGCTTCTCTGGTTTGGAAGAGAACACCAGAGGCAAAGTTCCCGGGAACTCCATCTTCTTCCAGAGCCTTCCATGACACACGAGATAAAGTAGCTGTTCACAGGAGTTACCTCCTGAAATAAACACGGCATTGATGGAGAGTCGTCAAAGCGAGGTCTTTGTCACCTTAGACTTTCTTGGTTGCCTCAGACAGAAAAATCTATGGCAGATGGGTTTGGAACAAAAGGTAATTGATTATCTTTGATAGGTCAAAAAGGTCTACCATAGTTTTGGCTACAAGCAGGATTAAATGTCAGGCTTTGGTTATATGTGTTGTTGCCCGGGGTCTTCACTTCCTATTTTTGCCAGTTTTATTCTCTGGATCTACATCTTTCTTCATGTCAGTTTAATGGGAAAAAGAAAGTTTACGAAAGATCAAAGGCTTTGAAACCTTTGCTTCCCCTGATTGGTTTCTAACTTGGGGTCAACACCAATCGAATTCATCGCTGAATTCATCTCTGCGTCCAGGGCCTGAGATGAGCGTGGAGGATTACCCTGGGCTTACGTTCTAGAAGCTAGCAGTAGAATTGGCATCATCAACAGCACCTGGAGAACACAGTCAGCTTTGACTCATTATCACAAGATAGAAGGGAATACAGTAAGTGACAAAATAGAAAAAAAAAATTAAAGGAAAAGAAGAGATTTCCTTCCAGGTGAACTTAGTCATCATTACGTGTTTTAAATAACTGATAGTGCTTCACAAGTGGGCCAAAGAGTTAGGGATGGAGGCAGCAACTTCCCACCAGCAAACACAGGAGGATAGAAGGATGGCTGTCAGGGAAACTGCTGGCATCTGGCCTAGTGATGTGGTCACTATCCTCTTATTTACAGCCAAACAGGTCTGGGGTTTGTGTATCAGCTTGAACCTTGAAAACCCTCTTGATGTATGCCTTGGCTAAGTTACATAGCTTCTTTCATCCTTAGTTACTCCATTTGAAGAGTGGAAATAAAATCACCTATCTCGTAGGGTGCATAGTTTCCTAAGGCGGCAGTCACAAATTATCGAAACTAGCCAAGGACTGAAATTTACTCTCTTACATGTCTGGAGGTGATAATTTCAAAATTAAAGTCTGAGCATGGCCAGTCTCTGCTGTCTGTGAAGGCTCCAGGAAAGAAGTTATTCTATATCTTTCTTTTACTTTCTGGCAATCCTTGCTGTTCCTTGGCTTGTAGAAACATCACCCCAATTCCTGTGTCTATTTCTACACAGTGTTCTTCCTATGTGACTGGTGACCATTCCTTCCTTCTCTTCTCTCCTGATAAAGATACCTGTCCTATGATATTAAGGTCCACTCTACGTCAGCATGACCTCCTGTTAACTGGATTATCTTGGCAATATCCTATTTTCCAATAAGGTCATATTCACAGATATGGGGGGTTAGGACTTCAACGTATCTTCTTGGGAGGACATAACTCAACCCATAACATAAAGTTACTATAGTAATGACATGAAATGATGTATTTAACTATCATTACCAGATAATGCTATCCCCTCCCCCCACTACCCTCCCGCCAGCTATTTACAGCTTGCAGTGTTAGGAGAGGGTGTAAAAAAGTATAACAAATCACTCAGAATTTAAGTATAATCTCAACAAAGTTTTGAACAGAGTACAGCCAAGCATACACCACATAGGTCAAGAAATAGAACATTGCCCAGACACAGAGGCAGGTCATATGCTATTCGTGTGTTGACCCTCAGTGAACTGGACTATAGCAGTTGTATCAGTTTACATTCCATAGCAAGGTGTGCAACATTCAGGACAGAAATGTTATAAGTATTTCTTCTATTCTTTCCTCATTGATGTTTGAAAATCTTATCAAGGTCTGTAACAAGCTACTAAGGAAAATCTTAGTTTAGTACTTCTGATAAAAACAGTGATGAAAGTATAGAAAAATCTTAGATTAGAATCTCTCTTCTGATAACAAATAAATGAAGAGGGAGGTTACCTAACAGGACTTTTGGAACATACGTCAAGGTGATCTTTATGGTATTCTGAAAATTTAGGTCATTCCTCACATCACCAAGTGGTTTATTGAATTTCTAAGGATTTAAGGTTCTTGAAACCTGGGCATGTTGTGATATCCCCTTTTCTCTTGAGAATTTGTGAATTTTTTTTTTTTTTTTGAGACAGAGTCTCACTATGTCACCCTTGGTAGAGTGCCGTGGCATCATAGTTCACAACAACCTCAAACTCTTGGGCTTAAGCAACTCTCTTGCCTCAGCCTCCCAAGTAGCTGGGACTAAGGTGTCTGCCTCAATGCCTGGCTATTTTTTTCTTGTAATTGTCATTGTTTTGCAGGGCCAGGCTGGGTTTGAACCCACCAACTCCAGTGTATGTGGCTGGCACCCTAGCTGCTAAGCTACAGGCACCGAGCCTCATTTGTGACTTTTAACTTGAGTATAGATGACTCATTTTTATTTGAACCTGGGAATACAAGACAAAGACTATATTAGTGCATTCATGACATATACGCAGAGAGTCTGAGGGCCAGAGAAGCTAAATAAGTGACCTAAGTTTAGCTAATGAGTTTCAATGACTGAATTGGGGCTAAAAAACGTGAGTGTGGTCAGCAGTTACATATATATATATATAGTATTTACGTGAATCTTCTCAGATATGGCCCGAAGGGATCACACAATTATTACATCAAGGAAGTTTCTTAATTCTCATTTGTTAAAATAATGCATACCGACAGTTGAAAACATAAGAAGCTATCAGCACCTAGTCGTCCAATTCTGCTACCATCCTCTTCTGCTCCTCAATTCAATATCCTGCTAATCCCTGCTTGGTTTTCTTCCAGAGTCAAATTGTGTTAATCCTTTATCATCTACTCCAGAATCCTTGGAAGCAACAATTACGCTCATCTATCTTTTTCCAAAAAGGCAGAGACCCAGAAAAAAAATCTTGGTCACTAAAAGGACTTTAACCATCTCAAACCATACAAAGAATCGTACAAGGCCAGAATTTGAAAGAGGTACGGGTGCAGACTTTTAAGATGCTGCCTCTTACAGATACAATGGGTGAAGCTCCTAGGCTTATTCAAAAGGGCAAGAATGGTGACATCCACGTGGCTGAGTTCAAATCCCTTCTCTGCACCTTGCACTTTTTGAGTCTCAATTTTTATCATTTTTATAATGGCAATGCTCTTTCAAGACTTAGTGACTCGGAGACACTCCGCCCAACATCTTGCACTCAGGGGACTCAGTCTGTTTGCATATCATTATTGTAATTATTAGTACTTATTATTCTTACTGAAGTAGGTCTTTTCCAGACTTGCGATGCACTTTTATATTATCAGAGTCATATGCCTATTAAGCTGTGTAGAAACACTTTAAAACAAATTAAATAAGAAGCAAGAAGCACTTTTTCTGAATGCTTAACACTTCATGTAATATTAGCGCTGGAACGGCAGTCTGTTTGTAAGTGTGCCTTCAAATGGAAAAGTGTGGAAGCAGTCAGCGGTTCTCAAACCCAGATGAACGTTAAGTATCATCCAGGGAATTTAAAAAATACACAACATTCTGAGCACCTTCCCTGAAATATTGATGGGTATGTTAATGTGGTGCCCATTCCTGGAGCCAGACTGCCTGTGTGCGGATTCCAGCTCTCCCATTACCAGCGATGTAACTTTATGGCGTTATTTAATTTCCCTCCTTTAGTCCCTCAGGCTTCCTCTGTGCACACAGGTTACTCTGTAACGTAGGGGTAACACTTATATTAGCCTGGCACAGAGAAAGGACTCAGGGAATGCGGGCTGTCATCAAAAGGTAGGAGCCTGCATTAAAACCTAAAACACACTCCCTGACAAAGCTGTATTTTAAACTTACTTGAGAACCCCTTGCTTAGGAGCAGAATGTACCACGGCATTTTGGATAAAAGCGTCGCATCTGAGACTACAGCTTCATAAATTCCTCACTCTTCCTGAGTCCTTCTAAAGAAAACATCTCAGTGCATTACTAAATGAGAGATAGTTGTGTCTTGAGGGAACTTAATTGACATGTATTTTGGGATGTATATAAATTACTATTCGCAGAAAAGAGTTATCCATATGTAGTTCTATTATGTATTTAATTGTATCGACATGACCTTCTTATGACAAAAGAAGTAAGGAAAAGAAACTGGGGTAGATTTCAGGTTACAAGGTCACACTTTCCAACATCCATAAGATGATTTTCCTCATGGCAGAGGCGACTTAACCTAAAAGTCCACTGTGCAAGGTTTTAGTACAAGTGCAATCTTTGCATTAGGGATTAAAAAGGCTTCAGATTAATATTTAAAGTATTAACATCATTTCCTCTCCGTGTCTTGTCTGTGAGTTTTTGCTGATGACTGTTCAGCCTTTGCTCTCAAACATGTTTTTTTTTTTTTTTTTTTTTAATGGAGCCAGCACTGGTAGATGGATTTCTATCTTGGCTTGCCTGTTTGAGTTCCTGTCTTTGTTTCCTGCCCCTGAGCCTTCCATGAGTTGGTTTGCAAATTGCCGGTGCTCTCCCTTGCACCCCAGAGTCAAGGGCAGAATCCTCAAACTACTCACAAATGTCCCTGTCTGCCTGGATCTTTCAACATTATCTGTTGCCACTTTTGCAGGCCTTAGGTTTTGTTCACATATTTTGATTTTACTATCTTGAGTCTTCTTCTTTATTCTCTCTATTTTACTTGAACAGTCCAGCTTTTGTCAATCTTGCTGATTTTTTCCAATGAATCAGTTTTTGACCTTGCTTTTTTTTTTTTTTTTACTATTTTGTATTTTATTTTGCCTTCTTTTATCTTTTTCTCTTTCTCCTTCTTCTTCTCTTTCTTCTAATCCTCCTAGTCTTCTGCTTCCTCTCCTTCTCTCTCTCTCATTTTTTTTCTTCCTTGAGTTTAACTTGTTCTCTTCCCAGTTACTTAAACTGGATTATTAAATTATTGGTTTCCAACTTTCTTTTTTTTTCTTGATACGCGTATTTACAATTATAAATTTCCTTCTAAGCCCGGCTCAAACTTCATCTTGAAACAGCAATATTTTATATTTTCATCTTCATTCATTTCAAAGGATTTTCCAATGACTTCTTAGAAACCTCAGTTACTTATAAATGTGTTTTTACTTATTTGTGAATTTCCTAAACTTCCATCTGTTATTGATTTCTAACCTAATTATTTTATGTGGTCCCAGAACACACTCTGTATGATGTCTGCCTTTGTAAACTTATTAAAGATTATTTTATGGCCTAGCATATGTCAAATGTTCCATCTGTGCTTCAAAAGAATGTGTCTTCTGCTGGCGCTGGGCAAAGTCTTCTATTGGGTCTAATTGCTTTGTGGTGTTGTTCAGCTGTTCTGTAACATCTTCATCTCCTGCCTGGCTGCTCTATCTGGTATTGACGTCTCCACCTGTTTATGTTGAATTGTCTGTTCTCCCTTCAATGCTGTCATTTTTTGCGTCACACATTTTGATAGCTTTGTCGTTAGGTGCATATATGTTTAAAAGTATTATATCCTCCAGCTACACTCAGCCTTTTATCGTTGTCACTTTTCATATCTAGTATTTCTTTTTACATTAACATTATACCCTGCCAGGTATTTGTATATTAATACGCATTTGCATATTCACTTTAGCTCTCTAATGGTTGCTATTTCCATGGTGTATCTTATTTTCATGCTTTTACTTATATCTGTGAACCAAGTGTGCTGCATGAAGATAACAGTTGGATCTTACTTTTGTTTTTCTTTTTCTTTTTTTTTTTTTTGGATTTTATCTTTGTTTCTTTTCCCAGTGTGATTTTTTTTTTTCCTTTTGATAGGATCGTTTTCTTTTTTTCCTTTTTTTATCTCAAGGTATTAAGGGATACAAATGTTTTCTGTTACATGGGTTGCTTTTCTAATGCTGAGTCACAGCTATAAGCATGCCCATCCCTAAAATAATGTAAATTATACCCGTTAGGTAGGTTTTTGAACCCCCCCCTTCATCAGCTCCCCCTTTCTGGGTTTCCATTTACTTTTACATTCCTCTCTGCATAGGGATGCACATCAGTTAATCTCAGTTTAGTAGTCCTTGTTTAATCCTTTCACATTTAATAATATTAGTGATATGACAATTTTCTGTCACTTTTATTCATATGTTTTACACATCTCAATATTTTTTTGTTCCTCTGTCTTTCCTTTACTTTTTTCTTCTTTTGTGTTGAGTGGCTATTTGCTAGCAAAAAAATTTTTTTTCTTTAATAATTTTAAAACTATTTAAAAATTTTGTTTTCTTTACCATTGCTCTGGAGTTTATAATGGATGACTCAATTTATCAGAATTTATTTCAGACTTATAATAACTTAATCCCAGTGAGATGTGGAAGTTTTACTGCTACGTAGCTGTATATCTTTATATAATTCTCTCTTTGTGTTGGTACTGCAATTCACTACGTGTATGTGTGTGTATATTTGTGTATACATAATTCAATGATGCATTGCTATACTTATATATTTATAAATTACGTATACATAATTCAATGATTGCATTGCTATAATTACTTATATATTTTTGTATGTCTTTTACAAAATTTGAGAGAAGAAGAAGAAGAAGTTTATATTTATTCATGGATTTTTGTAACACTAACCCTCTTATTTAGCATTTCTGGTTGTCTACATTTTTCCCCTTGCACTTAATTTGCCATGTGATATAATTTTCTTATTCCAATAGAGCTTTGCTCCTATTCATGCTATTATTGTCAAATCTGTTGACTTCTATTATTTTTAGTTCCAGCACTGTTGTTATGTGGTCAGACAATTAAGATCATGAACTCATGCTAGAAAAAATGCTACATACCTCATTGCTGAATATCACTGTGGTCACTTTCAAAGTACTCTAAAGTACTCTCGGGAAGCTGTGCACCAACAATGGCATCTTCAAAGCAATTTTGGGACTGTCTTTCCTAAATGATCACTAAAGGTCTGACAATTAAGGTCATGAACTCATCCTAGGAAAGTGCTACATCCCTCATTGCTGAATATCACTATAGTCCCCAGATGGCAAAGGGGAATTCTTCAGAGGTGATCCTAGTTATATTCAGCAATGAGGGATGTAGCAGTTTTCCTAGGATGTATTTGCAGACTCAGTTCTCTGGCCCCATATGTACATATTGTTTTATACAAATGTTTTTTAATCTAGCTGAGACAAGAATAGAGAGAAAGTATACAATAATACTGTTTTTTATAATTACTACACAATACTATGACTAGAGCTCTTTTTTTTTTTCACACAGAATCAAATTATTTTGAGATGTGGCTTGCTTTCAGTCTGAAGAATTTATTTTTGTTTTTACTATATTGTGTAAGATGGCTCTGCAAGAAAAAAATTCTTTCCATTTTTGTTTGTATTAGATTGCCTTTATTATAAAAGCTTTGGTGTATGTAAGATTCTCAGTTAAAACCCCCGCCCCTGCGCACACACACCTAGCACATTGAATATATCATCCCATTGCTTCTGGCCTTCATGTTTTTCAATGAGAAGTCAGCTGTTATTCATATGGGGTTTCTTTTTCATATAACGTGTCTAAGTTTGGATCTCTTTGCAATGATCCTCCTTAAAGTTCATTGAGATTTCTAATTTTTCAATTAATGTTTTTCATCAAATGTGAGGAGTCTTCCACTATTATTGGTCATAAAATATTTTCCATTTCTGTCTCTATTCTCCATTAGGTATTCCTATTACATGTATGCTGGTAATCTTACTAGTGTCCTGAATTTCTCTGAGGCTCTGTTCATCTTTCTTCTTATTTTGTTCTTGGTTCCTCAGATTGCATAAACTCTATTGATCTAGCTTTTCGTTTGCTGGCTCTTTCTTCTGCCAGTGAAAATATATCATTGGCTCCCGGTGGTGACTGTTATCTAACTTACTGTATTTTTAAAATCCATAGTTTTAACTTGGTTATTTCTTAAAAAAATTCCCCTATCTTGTGGATAGTTTCTGCTTTATAAGCAGTTGTCATAAGACCATCACTTCTTTAAATATGGCTTCCTAAGATTTTTGGATATATTTATAATAATGGCTTGGAAATCTTTCAGAGACATTACATTTATAAAAAAAATAATTTTCACTTGTTAAAATTGGTGTTTCAAAAAATTAAAAAAAAAAATAAAACAGTTGTTTCTCTGGAAGGAGAATCTGCCAGCTCTTGACACGGACCCTCCAGAGGTTTAATCCCCTCCTGTGTTTGGATGCTGACATTGCTGATTCACCTGGCCTGTTCCACTTCTCTGTTGGCATTGGGATGCTGAAGGGCTTCAATGTTAACACCATGTACACTGTGTACAACCCTAGTGTCCATTAGGTCAGACTGCCCCCTTGTCCAAGGAAAGGGTGAGGTTCATTTACCCAAGCTCTGGGAAAAGCCCAGCAGGACATGCTTCTGGGCACCCAGGGATGCTCATTCAACAGAACATCTGCCCAGGCTTTAGCTACAAGATCTTTCCAAGCAAACAGCTTCACTGAGTTTCTCCAGGTTTCTGTCCATAAAGTAGATATGTTACTTTGTTTCTTGATGTGCTCAGAGATGGAAGGGATATTTTAGGGGATTGTTTATTGGCAGGTGGCAAGGGATACGTGACAGGAGGAGTTTCAAGAGGATGGGAATCTACTGAGAAAGGTTTTAAAGCTGCTGTCCCAGGAGCACCAAACCCCATCCAGACCTGGCCTTTCACTTCTGTAGGGGACAAAGGAATGTATAAAAATAGTGTTATTTTAATGTGCCCATTCTCCCCAATACCCCAAAGCACAAGATTGGTTAAAATAAGTGGAAGTCGATGGAATATGGAGATATTTAGGAGTTGACTGGGAGGAATATGTGATGGAATGGGCACGGAGGGAGGTCAGGAAGAGGCGGCTGTAAAGAATAATGCTTAGATCCCTTTGAATGCTCAATAGCGGATTCAATCTCTCATATAGAGAGTGCAAGGACAACAAAGAAAAAAAAAAAGAGGACCTAGAATAGACTCTTGAATATTACAAGGAATTAAACGCTGTGGTAAAGAAAATGAGCCTACAAGAGCGGGTGTGGGAGCACGTTCAGAAATCCTGGGTATGGGGGATACCGTCTCCAGGCTACTGATGGCTGTGATGGACTGGGGAATAAATCAATGTGAGAAATTTTAGGAGAGGGAGGAAACAGATGTACAAATAGAATCAAAGTAATTGGTGAGTGGGAAGAACAAAATAAAGATAATGCTAAAAGTTTTGGCGTGGTCATCCGAAAGGATAAGCAAGTGTCATTTATTGAAAGTTGTCTTGGTGACTATGGTCCCTGTAAATTTGTCTGTTGAGTAAGACAAAACGTCGGTAACAGACTTCATATATACACGTAGGATTTCTGACAATAATGCAGAACTAAGTGAATTGGCATGATCTACACAGGAGAATATGAAAAAAAAATACGAAAACTCTCTAATGTATTAAATGTGTTCCAGAAGCAATAATTACTATATTCAATTTCCCAAAAAGCGTTTCTAAGAATATAGCCGGTTGTACAGAAAAACTCTGTTTTGACATGTGTCACTTCTAGTAAAAGTTATCTCAGGAAGTTAGGGGCCTTCTCTGCATTCTCTCTGGACATTGGAAGCTCGGCTATGGCCCCTGCGAGGTAATCGTAGGAGCAACATCAGATCCCCTCCCGTGCTTTTTCTTCTGTCTGTGTTTTGACTATCATCCTTTCAGCGTGTAACAAAAGGAATGGGTTTTCCTGTGGCCTGATGGACCTGGGGGGTTTGAAAAGTAAATCATTAAAGGGCTTCACGATGAGATTGAAATATATTATTGATATGTGGAACACCACATGGGCATACAACAAAAACAAAGTAAACAGAGAGTGTCTCCCCACTGACCCAAGAGAGGAATTTCCAGATGCTATCTCAGCAGGTTCTGTGGATGAAACCTTCCCTGCTTCCAGAAGGTCAAACTTGGGACCTTTTCTGGACACACACACACACATTCACATTCTTAAACTCAGTAGAATGAGCTGCTGACAGCGTCTGTTACTTTTTTCCTTGACTGGGGTTTTGAACATTTTACACTGGGTTTCACTGTACAAGTGAGATTTGAAGGAACAGAATTTCCCTTCTACCAGAGGAACAGTAATTTCAACACCAAAATCTTCATAGATTATACAGGGATTCTTTTTGTTAATCACTTTCAGGCTAAGAGAACATCAGAGTTGGAAAGGAAATGTAGGCCCAAATTCTTAGTATTACAGACAAAAAGTGACCAAAAGTGTTCCGTGACGTCTCACACAGAAACTCAGTGGCAGAGCACCCCAGTGGCCCTTCTTATAATTTACAATTTGTTCTCAGCGATCATTCTAAAGACAGTATGCATAATCCCAAACAGAGAACATCAGGAAACAGTTCTTCATTCCCTTGGTTTCCTCCATAAACGTTTTACATCAGGCTATGTTTTCCTTGGATTATTTTCACGTTCCATAATCGTACCATGCGGCAGAGGAAAAGTAATCTGAGACATTAAAAAATGAATTTTGCCTGTAAATTTTAATCATTTCGCTGTCTGGGATTAAACATCCTTGCCTTCCTGTTTTACAGGCTGTGCAAGCTTTAACGTGCGTTCTAATTAGAGTCGCTACGCCTCGGAACTCTATATGTTCTCTCCACCCTTCAATTGTCTTTAAGTGTATTTATTTTCTAAAGCCTAGTGTGTGACAAAGTATATATTTATGCACAAAAATATAATCAATAGATATGAGGTAGGAGGGATGTGGACCCTGGATCTTGAAGTAACAGTAAATCTGGTGACTGATCCTGCTTCCTCTGCTTCTGAGCCCTGAATCCCGTGCAGGTAAATACATATCTGTCTTTTCTCAGCAGCATCCTTTGTAAAGTGCAAATCTCATAGCGTGGCTATAAAGATAAAATAATATGGATGAAGGTCTGTATATATTACAGCCTGCTAGTAAGAGGAATAACAAGATAATCTAAACTGTTCCTTTCAGCTTCCATTCTTTCATATTCTGTCACAATTCTACAAGCCACAGGTGTGTTCTATATTTTACCTAAGTCATCCTGGTATAAGAAATTAGCAGTCAAAGTGTCTGGGCAAAATACTACCTATTGCCAAATAAAATTTAAAAAGGAAGAGGGACTTATCCTACGTAAATTCAGGGTATTGAATATTCATCCCTTCAAATCACACTCATGAAATAATTAGGTTATTTTTCCAACACTATTCCAGTTTTGAAAGGAATTTCTGAAGAAATGGCGTAGCGTCTTAGTCAACTAAACCAAACACTGTGCTCTGTAAACCTCATAGCTTTAGAGTCCGCAGCTGATGGGTTTTGATGATGGCAGAGTCCACTTCCATGCTCTGTTATGCAGCAGCTTGCCCAGGTACAGGACTGTGGTGCATGGCAGAACTGGAGAACTGTGCATTACTTGAGCACGTGGGGATGACTCCAGGCCACAGAGCTGGACAGTCCTCTCAACTACCCCTGAGAAAGCTCTGTTTTTACAGATAGGAGCTGGACAGTCCTCTCAACTGCCCCTGAGAAAGCTCTGATTTTTACAGACAGGAACATGAGAGTATCCAAATTGCACTTTAAAAATCAGTGAATAGGTTTGGCATCTAGCAGACAGGCGTTCAATAAATATTCATCAGATTAAACAAAGTGTATATCGTTTTGACCTAAGCAGATTGTTTTGAGATTAAACACATTATCAAAAAGTTGGAAATGATAGTGGTTTCAGATTGTAAAAATTGCTATCGGCAGGTTTAATTTCTCTGGTCATTCCACTCTTATTTTCCTTGACTTTCATAGTGTTCAACATGGTTAGACAATTAATTCTAAAATGATACGTTATTACATGAAAGCTGACTTTCTCTTTGAGTCCTTCACTGAGAAAGCTGTTGCAGACAAATGATTCCTTGTTTCTTCTCTCTCTCTCTTCTTTTCTTTTCTTCTCTCTCTCTCTCTCTTTTATTTTTGTGTGTGTGTGTGTGCTCAGGGATGAGTGATTGTTTCCTCCCGCAAATTAAAATGAATCTTAAGGTCAGGGCATGCATCTTAACTCCTAGCTTCCTTTGCTTGGCTCTTTTATTCTAAGATGATCCACTTCAATATAATTTGCATTTCTCTGTGACTTTTGTTCAATTATTGATTCATGTGGTTTAGAATCTTGGTTTGGGTCTTTTATGCAACAGCTTTTTAGAGTGGTCAAAGTAAGAATATAAAGGGGCTATTTCAGACATACTTTAATCTTAGCCCAAAGCATTTAGAATCTTCTAAGTAATTACATTCACACAAATATCATGATCCTTCTGTAATGACTTAGAATTTTAAGTCCCAGTGATATACTTATTCAACTCAACCTAAGCTAAAGAAGGAAATAGTGTTTCCACATCAGCTTCACTGAAGCTGTATTATCACTTCGGGGCTAAATAACTTTTATCTCATGCAGCGAAATCATGGCTTGGTTCACTGTTCAACTGTGAATTCTGAGCCACAGCCACAAACACACAACTTACATCACATGCAACTGAGTCTGTTCACATTATAGAATGGGCTATCATTAGAGAAGTCATAGCTTATTGAGTTTATGAACTAAGTTCAATAAATGCCTTTGGACTTCAACAGATACTTAAAAGTAGGATTAAGTGTTAGGCATGGAAATCTATGGATTATTTTTCTTCCACTGGTGGTTCCAGGGTTATGTTAAACAATATAGAGGAACATTCAAAAAGATTATTTATGTGAATATTTCCAAGTATTAATAAGTAGAGTGAGCCACATAAAACATCTCCATACATGAGAGATGCTCTTAGTTATATTTTTATTTTCTTATTATTCTGGCTGTTAGAAATCATATCGTTATATCCAGCCCACACTGGCAGAGATTTATTTGTACCTGGCATAAATAAGACAACCCTGAAGCAGATTAATGGACACTGTATTCTTCTTTCTTCCCTTTTCTCTTTCCTTATTTAAGTTGTAAACAGTGTATCCTATGAGAAAGTGGAGAGGCAGTGAATAGCCCAAAGCAAATAATTACCTTGTCTTTTTGTTTACAACAAGGTTCAGAGAGCACTTCTTTTTCCTTTTCATTTAAAAAGAAATCCCTCTTCATTCTCCAGAAAATTTTAATGGTCAGAAATAATCCCCAGTTCCACGAACATCATTAATAAGAGTGGAAAGTGCTGGACATAGCCCTTTCTGCCTGATGCCCTCTTTCCTTCCAGGGTGAGGAATGTTAACTGCATTGTGCTGTAATGAGCCATGCCCAAACTACTGTTTTCTGGTCCACTGTTTATTTGATTTCTTTATTGTAATGAAACTCAGATGGTTGGTGTTTACACTAGCCGTGTGCTGGGAGATCATGCTGGGAACCGTTCTAATTAGCTGCAAGTGGGTCTCAGAATTAGAATGGAGGAAAGAACAAATTTTTAGTAACGACTTTAAATTGAGGCCCTCATTTATTTTCATTATGACCAGACCAGAAGCAAGCTAATGTTTCCCAGGTCTTTTCGTGCGAGGCCTGTGGCTGGCTCAGCTCGGCAGAGTAGGATTCAACTATTTCAGCCACACGTCAGCCATCCCTGCTCCAGGAAAGGGAATAGTAAGGTAAGAGCCGAGCAAAGTACTCAGCTGGAATTGTCAGCGCAGAAGATGAAGTGGGCACAACCGGGGAGGAAGGTCCGTGCCCAACTCTGAACTCTGCTTTGCATGAAGAATTATGTTTTCTGAGTTTGCCTGGGTGTATTCTCAGAAATGAACTCTTTGGGTGTTCATAGCAAAATGAGCAGTGAATGATGTTTTGCCATTCAGCACGTAACAGAGACCACAATCCAGCAAGAAAATGGCTTGCTCTAATAAGCCAGTGTTTAAGTATCTTCTGGGTTTGTGGGATTCTTTCTTTGGAAGAAACTAATTGGTTAATCATAAGAGATGTCGAACTATCTGGTCGTACTTCATGTCGAGGGTATCTCTTAACACATGCTCCGTAGCACAGAACATTATTTTAATGGTTACAACATGTGGCCAGATGCTTTCCAAGGCTTATTTTGGGATGTAATTCTAGTATGTGAATTGGTGAAGCATGATTTATAAAGGCTGCGATAGCCTGACCGGAGTAATCAGAAGTTCTTTTCTGAAGAGGCATCTGCACATATTTTTGTACGCTTAGCTCCTTACCAACCAACTTTGGGAGTGAGTTTAGAGAGAGTTTAAAAATCAGAGTTTAAAATACTACCTCTTTGGTGATTACTACTTACAAACTAAATTGCGTTGGGCCATAAATAATGCGGCATCTGTAATCTTGTGCTGGTGGGCTTTTTAGTGCATTTTCTATTTTTAAAATGTGATAATGCTAATAATCTGAATTTTATTCCTGAACAGGAGAAATAGTTGTAAGCCATATAATAAAGTATTTATACCTAAAATACACGAAGCGCTCTTATAGTTCAATAATAGAAAGACAAATAACCCAATTAAAACAGGCAATCTGAATATCTCTGCAAAGAAAAATATACAAGTCGTTAACCAGCAAATGAGCTGATCCTGAACATCATTAGTCAACAAGGAGATGCAAATCAAAACCACAATGAGATGCCCACTAAGAGTGCAAGGTCAAAAGGCAGATAATGACCAGTTATAGAAAAGTTAGGACTCATATTCTGCTGGCGGGAATGTCATACAGTGCAGCCACTTTAAAAGAACATCCGGGCAGTTTCTCCAAATGTTAAACATACAACTATCCTGTGACTCAGCAATTCTACTCGTAGGTGTGTACCCAGGAGAAATGAAAACGCGTGTCCACACAAAAACTTATACCACCAATGTCCATTATCTGATGAGGAGTTAAAAAGTGGTACACTCATACGAGGGAATATTAATCTACAATAAAAGGAATAAAAGTTCTGATCTATAAAATAGCATAGTTTAATCAAAGCCTTCTCTTTCAGTTTAACACAGAAAGTAGATGCAACAATTACCAGCCCAATGACATCAAAGGACTAGATCCATTCAGGGTTCCCTGATAGGAATAGATGGGAGTAACAGGGCTGACCTGATTTATACCCACCCTATTGAATCAATTCGTAGGGGGAGAAAGTCTCAAACTGGCTCTCCTTGACCTCCATCAGGTCCATGTACACTTTTAAAAAAAAGTGTTCATTTTAAGGTAAGAAAAGTAGATATTTCAAATAAAACTGAATAAAACATTCCTGGGATGGGCACTCTGGTGTGCCTTGGCCCACAGCCTCATGGGGCAGTAGTGAGTTGAAGCCGAGTGATGGAAGTCCTCCTGGTGGGACAGTTCACAGTAACCCCACCTACCTTGCTCTCCTCATTTAGGTCACCGCTTATCTCCTGCAGATATGTGGGTTTTGACACCTGTTTAGAGGAAGATGTAAGCAAGATGAGACACGGTAAAGAGAGCGGGCAGGTGTATAAGGATTGAGGCCAGACCTGAGCCAGAGGATGGGATGAGGGGAGAAGGCCTTGGAATGGAATCACCCTCCTTACCCAGGTAAAAGTCGGGGTGAGGTGCCCAAGAGATGCCCTTGGCAGGCCCTGCAGTCATTAACTTCAGAGCTGTCATGAGTGGATGGTCCCCAAACAGACTCCAAAGACATTAGGTTTGGAATCAAGAATTTCCAGGATCCCAAAGTAAAGAGAAACGAGGATCTTGAGATTCAGGGAATACTGTAAGGAACACGATTGAAGGAAAGGGAAGAAGGACATGTTATAATGTAGGTTATTTTTTTTAACGTCCATTGGAGTAACAACTCCAGTAACTTAAATGAAGTAAGGAGACAGCAAAGAGAAGGATGATGCCCAACACCATCCAGGCTTCAAGAAGCATCAATGCAACCTGACTGCAGGGCTCTGCTGAGGAGGCGTTTCTGTCTGCAGCAGAGGTGGGGGATGTTGGAGCCCTCTTCCACAGGAGACAGGATGTATAGTCAACAGAGCTCTGCTGTTGTAGGCAGGCAGTACTATGGCATGGGGCTAGCAAAGTCTTGTGATTTCTCTGGAAAATACGAAATTAATCATAGCGAGGAACAGACGACTAGGAACATGGAGAATGGAAAGCAAATTTGATGACTTGGATAGTTGCAAGTGGAGGACGCTCCATCGGGAAAGGGAATTTTCACACTCAGTTCAGCTCCAGGGTGCTAGAAATAAAAGTCTTGGAAGAGATAGAGAGAAATAAGTAATCTTAAAATGAGATATGAGTAATAAGTGAAAAAAGTGAGCCTCTGATAAGCCCTAGTGTGTGCAGAGGTGAGAGGAACAGATGTCCCGATAAGTATTCCACCAAGAGCCGTTTGCATACAGAGGACATTCCATAGAATAATTAACTTCCAAATGGGCGATTTCTCTGAAGTTCATAGAATCTGAATAACTGAATAATCTGTAGATGAGGTTGAAACTAATATGTTCTCTCTCTTAAAAAATACTCAGCTTCTTTTCCTCCTGACATCAAAAGAAATCTTTTGTCGTCTTTGGCTGGAAGCCAGAAGTGTGGGCTCATTGCACTGTGTCCTGCGTTCCAGAATTATTTTATTTAGGATCACAGCTGAGAATATGCTTGTGTTCTAAAAAATTTTGTGCGCAAATGGGGGTTCGTGGGAAAGTTGATGACTTGGACAGTTGCGGGTGGAGGAAGGTCCATCAGTAAAGGAAATTTTACTCCATCCTTTACTAAGGAGCACAGAGATAGTGGGGCTAGATTAATTCACAGGCATGCACGGAGGTACAGCTTGGTGGTTGGGGGGTGGTCCTTATAGTTCTAAATATGGCAATTGTTGGGAGAACATGGATGGCCTCTGAGAAGACTCCTTATAAATCGTAACAGGGAGAATGGTGGATTTCTATTTCATTTGTGATTTATAAATGAAAGATTTTACTGTAGGACTTTAACACCTTTGTTGGAAGGAAGTAGTAAGCTGGGCCCAGGTAGTTTACAGCTAGGCGTCACCCTGCTTCTGGCATTGCCCTTTTGAGTGTACACTATTCTGTTTTCTTGTGCTTGTCATAGAATCGTGTCTGGTACAGCCAAGTACACGACTGTATGAGGGTAATTTGATATGAGAAATGGAGCAGGAAATAATTTTTAGGTAAGAGCACATATACTGTTAGAATCAATTACATCCCGATTCTGCTTATTTCTGACATTCACCACTCTTACGAGTCCCAGGACCAATCACGGGAGCAGCGGCAGCATCAGGAAAGTTGCCTCTGGGAAGTGGAAGTTGTACTTGTCTGTGTGCTGCCTGTGTCCTCCTCCCAGTGGACAGTCACTGCCCAGCAGACAAAGGCAGGGTTATAAATTCCAGTTGATTAAGAGAACATGAAGTGTTGGCATTTGAGGTTGGATCCTCGCCCTCCCCTCATTCTTCCCTCAGGAATTGCTCTTCTTTCTGAGAAGGGCTGGGGAAGAAGCTGTCTTTTCTGAGCACTGGATCTGATTGATGGACAATTGTCATTCCTGGGAGCTGGGTGGTTATCCCTGCTTCTACTCAGACTGGTCTGTACACAGGAACCTTGGCACGCCCACCTGGACTGGGAGGAGGCATCACACCCAGAGGTCCCTGTGGCTGCTGCATGGCACCTGCTGAGAACAAGTCGGAGACTACAGGAACTAGGGTCCCAACGGGTTAGAACAAGACACTCCAAGTGCTTGGACAGCTAAAGAGAAACTCAGAATTGGGGAGTATCTCAGACTGTGGTATTTAGCCTCAACTCATTTGATTGTATATGGCATAGTTCATCAATCTACAGATATTTTAAGACTTTACCACGGGGCACACATTGGCTCCAATTCTGATATTAACATTGTGATCAAGACAAACCCATTATCTTCTCTCATGGAACTGACGATCTATCTGGAATCATGTTTGTAGAATACATAATTTCAAGTGCACTGAGTATTACCTAAACTAAGGTGTGACAGTTAAAGGGTTTCTTTCTTACAAGTCACAGAAGCTGATGTCAGTTACCTGAAGCAAAAAGGAATTGTGGAAAACATACAGAAGAGCTCATGGGATTTAAAGGAGACCAAGGTTAGTAGAAGCACCTCCAGAGGGTCGTGACAGAGGCATGTCTGGGATTTTCTATTCAAGAGTAGTTTTTAGTAGCAGTAACACTGCCAGGAACTTCTTAGAAATTTGGATCATAAGGTTTACCCTGAACCTGCATCAGAATCTGCATTTCAATGAGATGCATGATGTTCTGTGTGTACGTGAAAGTGTGGGGAGCACTGGTTTAAAGAACCCCAAGTAAGACGGCACGGACAGAGAAGTGAGGCTAGAGAAGGTGAGGTTGAGGGTGTGGATAGGGAAGATAGATTACTCCTAGTGATACAGGTCTCAATAAGGTTTAGGGATTCCCTCCAAAGGGCTCCGAAAAACCACTGGTGAGTTTTGAACAAGACGTGAACATGATCATATATATTTCAAAACTGCTAAAACACCAGATTATAAAGGTTATCACCACAAAGACCCTGGAAGTATATAAGGTGACAAATGTGTTTGTTAGCTTGATTTCATCCTTCCAGGATGTATACAAATATCATGGCATCGCACTGGAGCCCAGACATATATCCAGAGGACCAAAGATCACACTACAATAAAGATATTTCTATCAGAATGTTCACTGCAGCCCAATTCATAATTGCTAGATCATGGAAGAAGCCCAAGAGCCCGTCGATCCACAAATGGATCAATAAACTGTGGTATATGTACACTGTGGAATACTATGCAGCCATTAAGAAAGATGGAGACTTTACCTCCTTCATGTTTACATGGATGGAGCTGGAATATATTCTTCTTAGCAAAGTATCTCAAGAATGGAAGAAGAAGTATCCAACATACTCATCCCTACTATGAAACTAATTTATAGCTTTCATAGGAAAGCTATAACCCAATTTTAGCCCAGGAATATGGGGAAAGGGGAGAGAGAGGGGAGGAAAGGGGAGAGGGTGGGTGGAGAGAGGATGATTGGCGATATCACGCCTATGGTTCATCCTATAAGGGTACATGTGATTCTCTCTAAATGTGGAATATAAATGTCTTAACACAATAACTAAGAAAAAGACATGAAGGCTATGGTAACCAGTTGGATGAAAGTATTTCAAATTGTATACAGAAACAGTACACTGTATCCCATGATAGTATTAATGTACACGGCTATGATTTAATAAAAAAAATTAAAAAATGAATCAAAGAGAAAAATCCTTCTGGTAGCTACATGGCAAGTGAGAAATTGATAAAGGGGCAGTGATTTGAATAATTGGTTCAGGAAAATGTTTCCACTCTGGAATGAAAGAAATGTTCTCCACTTTTATCTGTGGGTCAGGCCCCCCACAATGTAGGAAAAAAAGTTTTTCTTCTTTTTGGGTTTATTTCTATTCAGAGGCAATTGCCCTCTCAGGAGCAGGAGAACCTCAAGGAAAAGAGAAATTCCCAACGTAGACTTTTGCAGCAACTATGGACTCCGCAGAATAAAAATATTTCAAATGCTAGGGCCAGATAGAGGTTCAGAGGCTTCTCTTATTAATGTCTAAGCCTCGGTCAGCAACTCAATTACTGCAGAGTCCTGAGAAGTTGGGAAAATGAATGAATCATGCCAGCTGTGTCGCTCTGAGACCTTAAATGATGACGGTGTATGCTCTGCAAAGCCATTCTGACGGGGAAAGAAATTATATAGTGGTCAAAAGGCAGAACCTAACACAGGCATGCTTGTAAGACACTGGTATTTCTAATTTAGGGAGTTTGAGAGGGATTGATAAGGATGGAAGGATATGAAGAAGGTAGGGCCAGAGAGAAACAGTTTTGGTATGAAAGGCTTCACAATCAGCTGTTGTCATTGCCTTTGGTAAATGGGACATGTGGAGTTTTTTGGGAGGTGATATGGTTTTTATTGTTCTGCAGCAGAATTTTTAAAGTTGAGTTACTGTATTTTAATAATTGTTAACAAAGAGTTTCAAGAAAGTGACCACATATGGAAAGCAAGGACCTGAGACAGTGCAGTGTCCAGAGACCGTGAAGGTGTCTACATTGAGAGAAGGATGAAGAGGTGTGTAAAGCCAGGGGAGGGCTGGGGCAAAGAAGAGTTAGAAGCAGCCTGTGACAGCAGCCACAGGAGCTGTGTGACCAGTGAGGAATCCCACAGGGGAGTGGGGCTCAATGACTTTTAAGAACAAGAAAGACTGGGTGGCACATGTGGCTCAAAGGAGTAGGGCGCCTGCTCCATATGCCAGAGGTGGCACGTTCAAAAACTGCTAAAAGAAAAAAAAAAAAAAAGAACAAGGAAGATTAATACCCCCTTGTTTTGTGTAATTATGAATTTATGTGCCGTAACCTCCCTCACATCCAAAACCTTCATGGAAGAACAGAAATACCAAGTTTTTTTTTGAAGAATAAGAAGACAAACAACAAAAAACCCTCAGCTAAGTTTCATATCTAGGAAAATGCCTATAGGAGGTGAGATAGAAGCAAAATGAACTGAGATCAAAAGTTCAGCAAGAAAAATAATTTGAAGCAAGATATGAGCGTGAGAATATGAGACTCTGGTATTTTGCAAAAGTCCTGGGGAGACTCTAGGCATGTCCCACAGGATGTGGAATAGAAGGCTCTAGCCAATTGTATTTAAATCACACAGGATGGAGTGGCCTCAAGTGACACAGAGTTACAGCTTCAGTTTGCCCCATGCAGAGTCCCTGGTGCTCATTGAGTTTCCCTTCTTCTTAGTGAGCTCTGCCAATCCTTCCTGGCCAACGCAGTGCCGAGACCACCTTGGAACACCACCCCCTGGTGTGAGTGCCGGAAGAAGCACTTGAAGGATCTGCTGATTCTGGACAGACTGTTTTCCACCAGGAGTCCTGGTTCCAAGTTACAGTCCCATTAGAAGGATCCCGGGGGAGTGGACAAATGCACACGGGTCTCCAGGCACCTGTTGGCAGACTCCAAATAAACTGAACAAGGAACCCTCAGAATAACCAAGTTTATGGTAGTTGGCTGGAATAGGGTTTGAAAAAATAAATATCGCCTTCTTCCTTGGAATGTGCAATTCCTGTGTGCTAGCTGATGAGACTGAAGAAATTCTTTTCTGTGAGACATTCCTATGCTGAGATCTCAGTAGCATATGAAGAGGATGTGTATTTGCAAAAAGCAAAATCTGCTGTTATTTTATAGGAATTAATGGCACCAGGGGAAACAAATCCAGCAGAAAACTTGGTGAAAACACTAGCAAGGTTGGGTATCAGATAACATTAAACATGTTTGATTAATTTATTGAGATTACTTAATACAGCCTTTAGAAATTCATTTCAGCTGGTTCATTTCACTTAGTAATAAAGAGTTCATCAAGAGAAAAAGGGGAACCAGACAAAACTTGGGTTAGGTTGATAAGTCCTCTAGAAATTTATGTTTATCTATGTCCTTTCTTTTCTTTCTTTCTTTTTTTTTTTAGTATAGATTGGCATAAGTTTTATCTCTTTATGATAGTGCTGGGATAGACTGTTTTGTATTAGTAAAATTAATTTATACTAAAAAGGTTAAAGTTCCTGAATACTGAGTGAGCCAAAAGTGTGTTGATGTTCCTTTAAAATGTGGCTCAGAGTAAGGCCAGGAAGAGTTTAAAATTCAGCAGTAGTAGCAATTCAGAAGGTTGTTCTAGTACCATTGCCAGTCAAAACTCCAAGTGAAAGGTCTAATGTATCACACATTAGATTTGAAAAAGTATGTTTGGGGTAAAAAAGCAATCGTTTCTTCATCTCACTTTCTTTCTCTCTTTCTCCCTATAACACACACCCACGTGTGTGCACACACTCAAAAGAACTCCCATATTTCAAGAGTGGTAAGAACTGCTATTGCTTTTCTGAGCAAACTGGGTTAGTGCACGGGGACATCTCTACTTTCACCATCTCCTTTTCAAACACATGAAATAAATTAATTAAAGTGACTAATTCATGCCTGAGCTCCAAAGACACTTTCTTCCCTTATAAATGAGATGTAACCCATTTGGGGAGGTGTAGTTTATGGCATGAAAAGAAAGAGGAAATCAAGGGAACCTGAGAGTTGGATCCTCAGGGTATCTTGTTGAAGCCAACGCCTAGTGATGGAACCCAAAGAATTGTCTACCACTGAGCTGAAATACGGCATCAGGGAGAAGGGAATAGCTGAAGTGTCAGGTCCACCATGCCAGGTCTCTGTGGGTGGTGGTTATTGTTATATGGGTGGTTTCCTCTCCTAGAACTCCCCAAAGGACTGTCACATTGATGGTCCTGTCCAGCAGTAAGGAATGAAAGTGACATTAGTCATAGATACCATAACCTGAATACCTATTAGGTGTCAGCCTCATGCTAAATACTTTTTAAAAATTTGTGTAGGCTTAGTGCCTGTCGCTCAAGTAGCTAAAGTGCCAGCCACGTATACCCAAGGTGGTGGGTTCAACTCCAGCCAGGGCCCGCTAAACAACAATGATGGCTGCAACCAAAAAATTTAGCCAGGCATTGTGGTGGGCGTCTGTGGTCCCAGCTGCTCAGGAGGTTGAGGCAGGAGACTCGCTTGAGCCCAGGAGTTGGAGGTTGCTATGAGCTGTGATGCCATGGCACTCTACCCAGGGGGACAGTTTCAGGCTCCTGTCTCAAAAAAATAAAATAAAATAAAATAAAAATTTGTGTAAAGAGAAAAGATGTAAAGTTTCCTTTTTATGGCTGTCTAGTATTCCATGGTATACATATACCACATTTGTTAATCCATTCATGGTTTGATGGGCCTAGATGGAGTTGGAACACATTCTTCTTAGTAAAGTAGCTTAAGAATGGAAAAAAAGCATCCAATGTACTCAATACTATTATGAAACCAGTATATAAATACTTACCCATATGAATGATAAAACACAAATGTAATCTAGCAAGGAGGAGGGGAGAGGAGGGAGAATGGTGGGGGTTGGGTGATTGGTGGGAGAAGAGAGGCATTTGGTGGGATCTCACCTAATGTGCACAATGCAAGGGTGTATTTCAAAATAACTAATAGCAAATTTTAAATGTCTTACCACAAAAATACAAGTAAGTGAGATGATGGCAATGGTAATCAGGTTGATTTAAGCATTCCATGTTGTCTATCAAATTATCACATTGTACCTCATAAATGTATACAGTTATGATTTTAATTAAAAATTAAATTTAAAAAAGAAGGCAAAAAAAATTGTGTAACTGAATTCTTATCACCCGGTGGACCAAAAATTATTCTTCCTGTTTCATACAATGATCCTGAGCCAAGATGGCATAATTTTCTATGTAATATTATAGAAAGAAAAATAGGTTTAGAATAAGAAAGACTCATCTTCATCTTTTACCAGCTCTGGGAAGAAGGAGAAGTGACCCCACATAGTAAATTTGTGGAAGGATGTGCTTGGTTGAATGTGAACTTACACCTGACTATGTCTGCGTGGAAATGAAGACTGTGTTATTCTGAAAGACACACTGGAGTTGGTAGTTTTTATGTGGTCCACGCAAGGAACCTAGCAGGCACTCTCTGCTCCCTGCTATCTTCTTTCCAAACAGAGTTGGACTCACGTTTTCTCTGCTAAGAGGAGGGGTGGAGGGAAATTATGAGACTGAGAGGAGGCCGGGATTTTCACTGGAACAGATTGATACTTGAGCTTTGCTCTGTTTACATATTATACGAATTTCTGCCAATTGTTTCAACCAACACAAACTCATTGGTAAATTGGGATATTTCATTTATAATAGAGATGAGGAATACATACATCGAATTTGATATATAGTAGCACTCCATACATGGAAGTTATTGTCAGTTTTACCTTGTCGGAATACATTTTTTTATTTTAATTTTTTTTTTTTTATTGTTGGGGATTCATTGAGAATACAAGAAACCAGGTTACACTGATTGCATTTGTTAGGTAAAGTCCCTCTTGTACCTGTGTCTTGCCTCTGAAGTTTTCCAAAGTTCTTTATCATCTATTATCGCGGAATTGGTATAGATTTGTTTAAACCATTCGCTATGGATTGATTGTCCGTGCGCTTATCCATAAGCTTACTAGACTACTAATGCTGGAATTTCAGAGTGTGATGTCAGGTCTATGTTTGAGCTAGACATAGCTCTGTTCCTGTGACTTTCTCCTCTTTCCTGATGGGTAATGTTTAGTCTCTGCTCTGGAATCTTTCTTGGAATGCCCTCTCCTTTCCCACCACTAGATAGCTCTCTATAGGACAAAGATGAACCTGGGGTTTGAGGGTTAACATCTATGCCAACTTACACGTCTCCACGTCTCCATCCTTTGACGTTTGTTTACTAGGTCCTGTAAAATTATCTCATTGTTGTTTCACTAGGTTGAAATTTTAGATGGGCCGAGATGGTGACCAAATAGTTTTCCAGATTTCTGGTTAAACACACCCATTTTATTGGAAATGGTCTTTGAATTTTCAGTTATGATCTAGGTTTCTGGAGTATGTTCAGTTTGTACCCACATAAAAATGGAGTTCTTTTACACAGACTTTTAGGAGACATACTGTGGAAATGGGCATTAAGTGCTTGATGTCAGCTCAGCAGATTGTAACACCTTCCTCTGTCTGTCATTGTCAAAAGTTGATCTGTTTCACATGGTTAAGTGCCAGTACTTTAGAATGTTAACTCTTAAATGGAGGTAAATCTCAAGGGTATCATGCTCTTAACTTATTTTTAAGAGTATTTTTCCCTGATTATAAAACTAATGGACACACATGATAAACAATTTAAGGTAAAAAGAAGTATACTTTAAAAAGAATAAATCACTCACAATCCACCTCTCGGATATTATACATTGCTGTTCATACTTTCTACATGCACTCATATATTTAGAGAGGAGGGTTTTAAATATACATTTTATTTTTAAAACTATTTGATTAGCTTTTTGAGGTACAATTTATTATACACGCAATAAAGCCATCAATTTTAAATATATAATTTAGAGTTATCAAATGTATTGTCTTATAGAATATTCACCCCAAATTGTTTCTTATATTTATTTGCAACAAATTCCCTGTGTCTATAGAAAAGGAGAAATATTCTGTAAGTTGATTTAATGACATTTATTCTGAGCCAAATTTTAAGACTATGACCCAGAGCCACATCCAGGAATCCTTGAGGAAGTAGATGTGCAGTGGTAGGGTTATAGTTTGGTTTTATGCATTTCAGGGAGACAGGAATTATAGGTAAAATCATAAATCTATATGTAGAAAACATATTGGTTTGGCCCAAAAAGGTGGGGCATTGTAAAGTAGGGGTTTATAGATTACAGGAGGGTTTAAAGAGTCTTTACCTAACAATTGATTGAAAGCCTTAGGTTTTGTCTAGTAGAACAGAAGACAACATAAAGGAATGTTGAATTTATAAGGGTCCGTTAATCAGAGACAGACTACAGGACATGTACAGGACACAAGTGGTTCGTTGCATATATTGAGGATCTATAAGTTTGTCTTGCTTGGCCTTAGGCCTGTTAAGGTATCACAAAAGATGTCTCTAAGAAGGCAGGGGCCAGGATGAGGCATATCCTATCTCCTTTCCATGGCTAGCAACTCAGTTTATGGAATCCCTTTGGCCAAGAGGGGGTCCAATCAGTAAGCTGCTGAGTAGGGGGAGCCTTAAGATTGTATTTTATATTTCAAATTGTTATAGAAAAAGTACACTGTACTCCATGATAGTATTAATGTACACAGCTATGATTTAATAAAAAAAATAAAATTTAAAAAAAATTGTATTTTAGTCCGCATCTGCCACATCTCCAACCCTTGAAAACAACTGATCTATTTTCTGAATTTTTGATCTGGATTGTTCATTACTGGCATATAGAAAGACAACTGTTTTTTGTATTGATTTTGTACCCTGTATGTTTGCTGAATTTATTAATTCTGTCTTCCCCATATATATATATACACACGTAAAGGGTGCCAAACATGTGCACATTTTAAGAAAGGAAAAAAACTGTATTAAAATTGTGATACTCAATATATACTGATAACAAAATCTGAGTACAAATCATGTTGTAATTGCAGAAATCAAATGTGACATGAGTATTACAAATTTAGTACAGCTTTTTCTTTCTTAAAATGTATTTGACACATTTGTTTAACACTCTCTTTTTGTGTATACATACACACACAGACATACACACTCTCATACATGAGGGATATCCAAAAAGTATCTGGCCATGTAATTTGAAAAATAGATCTATACATGGCTGGATACTTATCAGACAGCTGTTGTACATATACATTTGTGTGTGTGTATGAATGTATTTATATATATAAAATTATGTGGATTCTTTGGGAATTTCTCTATATAGGATCATGTCATCAAGAAATAGAAAGAGTCTGTCTTCTTTCTGATCTTGATATTTTTCTTTTTTTTTTTTTTCCTACCTAATTGCATTGGCTAGAACTTCCACTGCACTGTTGAACAGAGGTGATGAAAGCAGACATTCTTGCATTGTTTCTGATTAATGGGAAGAAAACTGTCAGTCTTTCACTATGGAGTGTTGATATTACCTGTGGGTTTTTATAAATGTACATCATATTGAGGGAAGAGCCCTTCTATTCCTAGTTTTGTAAATGTTTCTGTCATCGAATGGTGGTGCATTCTCTCAAGTAGTATTTCTGCTTGAGTTGAGATGTTCCTGAAGCATTCTTCATTTGTTCTGTTAATGTGATGTATTACATTGATTGATTTTCAGACATTGAACCACTTCTGCATTCCTGGCAAAAAATTCTACTTGGCCATGCTGTATTTTTAAAGGATTCGTGCATCTATAATTGTAAGGGATATTGTAGAGATTTCTGGTTTTCTTTTATTTGGTTTCTTTGTCTAGTTTTGTATGTTGTAATATTGGTCACGGTCTTACAATACATAGAATACACCCACATTGAGTGGGTTGGGAAGTGTTCCCTCCCCCTCTACAATTTGAAAGAGTTTGTAAAGAACTAATGTTATGTCTTTTTTAAAGGGTTGGTACCATTCACCAGTAATCCCATCTTTTTACTATTGAGAAGTTTTAAATTACTGATTGAATCTCTACTTTTAATCAATCTTTCCAGATTACATATTTCTTCTCAAGTAAGTTTTGGTAATTTGTGTGTTTTCAGAAGCTTTCTGTTTAATTTAGATTATCACAGTATGTGTCACACAATTATTCATAGTATTCTCTTACCACCTTTTTTATTTCTATAATGTTGGCAGTCATGTCTCCACTTTCCTTTCTGATTTTAGTTATTTGCATCTTCTCTTTTTCTTAATCTTGCCATAGGTTTGTCATTTTGTTGGTTTTTTTCAAGAAATCAACTTTTAGTTGTACTGATTCTCCCTATTTTTTTTTAATTTTCCATTTAATTAAACTCTTCTGTCATTGTTATCCGTTTCTCCTTTCTGCTACCTTTGGGTTTAGTTTCCTCTTCTTTTTTCTATTTCCTAAAGGTTAAAGTTAAAGCTTTTTTTTTTTTTTTAAATGTAGATGTTTATAGATTTTCCTTGGGTACTGATTTTGTTGCCTTTCATATTTTTTGATGTGATATATTTTCATTTTTTTGTAAAGTATCTTATAATTTCTATGTGATTTATTCTTTGATCCATTTGTTGTTTAAAAGTATAGCTCTTTAATTTCCACATACTTGTATATTTTCCAGTGTTCATGCTGTTACTGATTTGCTGGTTTATTCCACTCAAGTTGGAGAAGATACTTTGAATGATGTCAAGCTTTTTAAATTTACAGGCTCTTGTTTTGTGGCCTAATATATGATCTGTCCTGGAAAATGTTTCATGTGAAGTTAAGAAAATGTGTATTCTGCTATTGTTGGGTGGAGTGTGCTATAGACATCCATTAGATTTTGTTGGTTTACAGTCAATTGGAGTTTGAAAGGGTGCCAGGGAAATTCAACAGGGAAAGAATAATCTTTTCAACAAATGGTTCTGGAGAAGCTGAATATTCACATGCAAACTGAAGTAGAGCTCAGACTCACAACCACACACAAAATAAAGATGTTCAACATCATTAGCATCAGAGGGATGAAAACCAAAACTACAATGAAATACCTCTTACACCCAACATGAAGATTATAATTTAAAAAAGGACAGATAATTACTGATGTTTTTGAAGGTATAGAGAAATTGGTGCTTTCATACATTGGTGGTGGAGATGTAAAATGGTTTAGCCACTGCAGAAAACAGTGCGGCAGTTCCTCAAAATTTAAACATGAAATTACCATGTGAACTCACAATTCCACTTCTAAGTATATACTAAAGAGAAATAAAACATATATCCACCCTAAAATTCTATGAATATTCACAGAAGCATTATCTATAATTGCTAAAAAGTAAAACATGATCCATCTACTCATCAACTAAAAAAATAAAACGTGGCATATCCACATAATGGAGTATTATTCGGCAATCAAAAGAGATGAGCACTGGGCGTGGTGGCTCATTCCTGTCATCCTATCACTCTGGGAGGTGGAGGTGGTGGATCACCTGAGCTCAGGGGTTTGAGACCAGTCTAAGCAAGAGTAAGACCCAGTCTCTACTAAAGATAGACAAACTAGTCAGGTGTTGTGGTGGGCATCTGTAGTCCCAGCAACTCGGGAGGCTGAGGCAAAAGGATTACTTGAACACAGAGGTTTGAGGTTGTTGTGAGCTACAATGCCATAGGGCTCTACCAAGAGTGACAGACTGAGACTGTCTCAAAGAAAAAAAAAAGGTTATGAGTTGTACAGATGCATTCTGAAATGGTTAACTTTATGTGTCAACTTGATTGAGGAGGCACAATCCAAAAATGAACAACCATATGACAGACCCCTATTGGGGCATCTTTGAAGGACAATGAGAACGACTCTCCTCCCAGTGAGAACTTTAGGTAGTGCACCTGGGTGTTCACTTTGCATGGAAGGACAAATGGTGAGATGTGCAATTACATACCAAGTAATAGACTATGGCCAACAGCTTTTCTGGATGGTCAGGGAATTGGAGGAAATGTGATTGAAAAATTAGTCACAAGGACATTTGGGGAAGAGGAAAGTGAACAAACCTCTATAAAAGGGTAAGAAGGTGAAGATTTTTTTTCCCATGTGAATGCAACCTCAACAGAGGAGAATTTTGATAGTCAAGTGGAAAAAAGGACTTGCTTTGTTGATATCAGCCTGCTTATTTCCCCAGACATCTCTGTCATTGCCCAAAAGTCTTGAAAAGTGGCCTTGATGGTGGGGATGATGGTGATGCCTATTCTCAGAAATATGGACTTCCACCTACCAAGGTCAGCCTGGCTATGGCCACTGAAGACTTCCCAGTCTTCTAGCAACAGAGACCAACTTTGGGTCCCAGAACAACCATGTACCTGGGGGCATGTTTATGATATGGGACCATTTCCATCATGGAAGGGAAAGCATTTGGTTCTTATAGGAATAGACGTTTACTCTCAGTACAGATTTGCCTTCCCTACCTGTAATGCTTTATCAAAACTACCAGCAGTGGACTTATGTAATGCCTTATCCAACAATGTGGTACTGTGTGCAGCAGTGCTTTTGATTAACAAACTCAATTCATGGCCAAAAAAAAAAAAAAAAAA
>NW_003852413.1:9675883-9683598 GCF_000181295.1 Otolemur garnettii
AAAAAAAAAAAAAAAAAGAATGAAAAGAAAAGTGTAGCAATGGGCCCATGCTCATGGAATTCACTGGTCTTACCATGTTTCCTGCCACCCGGAAGCAGTGACTTGATAGAATCATGGAATGCCTTTGAAGACTCAGTTCCAGCACCACCTGGGTGGTAGAACTTTGCTAAGCTGGGGCTAAGTTATCCAGAAGCATTTACAAGCTTTTAATCAATGCCCAATATAAGGTGCTTTATCTCTCATAGCCAGTATCCACTGGGTGAGGAGTCAAGGGGTGGAAATTGGAGTGGTATCACTCACTATTACTCATACTGACCCACTAGCAAATTTTTTGCTTCCTGCTCCCATAACCTTATCATCTGCTGGCTTATAGTTCTTGGTACCAAAGGAAGAAAATATCCACAAGGACGCACACAATGATTTAATTGAATTAAAAGTTAAGAATGCTGCCTGGCAACTTTGGACTCCTTTTGCTTCTAAATCAACAATTCTAGCACAATGATCTAGAGTGATTGATTATGACTGTCAAGAGAAAATTGGAATACTACTCCTCATTGAAAGCAAAGAAGAGTGTGCCTGGAATATAGGACATCTCCCAGGGCATCCCTGAGTATTGCCATGATCATTTCTTATGATTAAGATCAATAGAAATCTACAACAAGCCAATTCAGGCAAGACCACTAATAGCCCAGCTCTTTAAAGAATGAAAATTTCGGTCACCTTACTAGGTAAAGAAACAGAATTAGCTAAAGTGCTTGCTGCAGGCAAAGGGAATACAGAATGTGGTGGCAGAAGAAAAGTTGTTATAAATACTAGCTATGACTGTATGTTCAGTTACAGAAATAAGAACTGAGATTGAGATAATTATTTCTCCTTATTTGTTTATAAATATGTTTGTGTATCTAAAGCTATATCCCTCTACATATACCTATTTATATCGAATAAATTCTTGTTTTATTCCCTATTTTATTCCTTTAACCCATGAGAGAAGAGATGTTGGATTTTGTACCACAGAATTATATATAAGGATTGCTAATTTTATCACGTAGTAATTGAAGTTATAGGATGTCAAGGAGCAAAGTTAACATTCAGAGATTCTTTGCAGGGGGGAGTTAGTGGGTTTCTGGTTATATGCAGGATAGTTGTATCGTGTTAGGCAGAATAATGACCTCATTATTATCTTTATTTAGAGATTAATGTGTTTTAAAGAGATGTACATGGATGCCATGTTAACAAAGGCTAGCATTGTTGATGATTTATTTCATGTGTCAACTTGACTGGGCCACAGGGTGCCCAGATATTTGGTTCAGCATTATTTCTGAATTTGTCAGTGATATATGTTCACCCAAAGTCTTTTTTAATTTAGATATTGTATTTTTTTAATCTCTAGGAATTCCCTTTGGGTTCATTTTATACTTCACATTTCTGCCTCATAATGATCATGCTTCCCTCTATATGCTCTTGAATGTACAGACCATCTTCATGATAGCTGATTTATCACATGCATCGTGATGTATTTCTTCTCTGGCTTGTAGAAATATTATTCTCTGCCATGTGACTCTGGGAATTGTTCTGCCTATTCCTTCCCAATATTTCTTCTCTGTGTCATTGCAGTTTTCTCTCACATATGCATAGACTAGTAATCAGCTAAAGCCTTGAGAGGCCCCCTCTGTAAAACTTTAGTAATTTCACTTTTTCTCTCTCTCTTTCCCCATGCCACCCCCTCCAGCTCCCTTCTCCCTGCAGCCCCCTCAGCTTCCTTCTCTCCACCACCCCCTCCAGCTCCTTTCTCTTCACCACCTCTTCCAGCTCCCTTCTCCCTCTGATTCCTCCACTCAGTGGGGTTATTAACTCTCTGTGGGTTCCTTCTTCCTGCAGTGACGTCTGGAAACTGCCTTCGAGCAGTAATCTGGGGCCATTCCAAGCCTCACTGTGTTTATCCCTCCTCTCCTGGAGACTATGTTGCAGTGAGGCCAGTTGTCTAATGTCTGAAACACTTGTCTCATATGTTTTGTCTGATATTATTCTTTTTCTTTTATTAAATCATAGCTGTATACATTAATGCATTTATGGGGTATTCTTGCTTATTGTGAGAGGTTAAATTCATTCCTTGATATTCTATATTCACTGGAATAGTTTAACAAACTATTTTCAATGTAAACACAAATTATGAGCATTTTCCATGCCATTAAATATTCTTACGATATTGCATGCCTATATGAAATACGATTTTAATCACCACATCTATTTCCATCATACACCTGGTTCAAGTATTTTCCCATTTGGTCTTAGCCTTTGAACTTTAGTTATGGTGCTTTTCCTAGGCAAAAACTTGTATGTAGCTAAATATAGCAACTTTTACTTAATGGTTTCAGAGTTTGCATTTATGATTATAAACGCAAGATAAATATGTGCTTACTCCTTTTATGCCCTCATTTTGTGATTTTATTTTTCTACACTCAACTTGTTATTCTATCTGGGATTTATTTTCATCTTTGCTCTTAGCCATTGCTGTGTATTTTTTTTTCAAAGTGATAAAAAATTAGGACTATAGAAAGAAACATTGAAATAATAAATATCAGATTTGATGCCAATTTTATCCCCCCCCCATTCTGGGACTTCAATAACACTGATTCAGATCATTTCTTCTTATTTCTTAGGTGTCTTTTGTGCTCTTTTGGTGTGTATACTGCATATATATGTATCAATATATGGGGTATCAGTATATCAGTATATGGGGTATAATATATATACACCTATATATATTAAACTTTCTCTCCCTATATATGTGCACATCTCTCTGTACCTCCCTGTCTACACAGAGAGAGAAAAATATCTATATCTATATCTATCTATCTATCTATCTATCTTTATTTCTCTCTATATACATATCTATGTATATATATATAGAGATTTATATCTATACACTCTCTCTTTATATATATATACGTGTGTGTATGTGTGTATGTGTGTTTTCTTTTTCTCTCTGTACATTGACCTGAATATTTTTGCTGATTTGCTTTTTATCTTTCTAGCCTTCAGTTCTCCTGTGTCTCATTGGCTCTTGAACCTATCTATGGAAGTGCATACTTATTGTTGCTTTTTTCTTCCTATAATTCTAGGAAAGCTTAGTTCATTTGTCATACATTTAAGTTCTCCAGTCAAATGCTTTATCTTACAATCTATTTTCTTGACCATGCTGATCACGATTGTTATAAAGCAAGAGTGTGACAACTCAAAAATCTGAATCACCAAAATGCCTCAGATGTGTTTTTTACCTGCCTTATGACTTTTTTTTCTCCTCTTACCATATGGTCATTTGGTCTTATTTACTGGAATTCCTAGTGATTTTGGATTAAATGCTGGACATTTTACATTAAAAACTATAGAGGCTCTAGATTATCTCCTCTAAAGTGGATATGATTTTCTAAGAGCGAGAAAATAGATCTAGAGAGATCCCCTTGATCCAGTTAGGGACTGAGGCTTTATTTCAGGTTTTGTGGTGATTCTGTCTTGGTACCTCTCTTGTAGACATTGTCTTGCAAGATTTCCAACTGAATGCTTATGACCTTGCTGGGGCCCTCCTACTTTGGCTCCACTGAGACTCTGTATTCTGATTTTCAGAGTCCCACATAATCTGGCTCTGCCTACCCCTTTAACAGTATCTTGTGCTGTTTTTCCTTTATTCCTTTGGCTCTAATCTCAACATCCTTTTGAGGTTGGAGATGCAGGTTTATTTTTGTGTTACACTTATTGCCAAAGCTCTCTGCTGACTCCCCATGCTCTTCATCAGAGCGGGATTGTTTACTCATTCAGGTGTCAGGTTAAATACCACATCTGCAGGTTTCTCATTAACCATCTAATTTTCTTCAAAGCAATTTAAATCATGCAATTTTTTTTGTTTTTTGTAGTTTTCTGTATTTTTCCTGAAGTAGAATGTAAACTCCCTGAAAACAGGGACTTTGTCTATGTTGTTTTCTGGTTTATTCCCAGCACTATCGTAGGTGACTCCTGTGGGTTTGAAATGTGACTAGTCCCATCTGACATGTAAGTAGAAAATACACATCAGAGTTTAAAAACTTAATTTGAATACATACAATGTAAAATATAATATTAAATAATTTTATATTGATTCTGTTAAAAAATAATGTTTTAAGTTAAATATTCTGTTAAAATGAATTTCACCTATTTATTTTTTACTATATTTAATGAAGTGAATGCAATTTGAAAATATCTGTGTGGCTCATGTTTATGCTGTATATTTCTGTCTATAAGATAACACCAACTTATGATGATCACTGACTGCCAGAGAAAGAATCAGTCTTTTTATTTACATTTTTCTTTATTTCAGAAAACAGAGAAAATGTAATATGCTTAAAAAAAAATACTTTCCTATTCCAAATTGTTGAACTGTTATAAAAGAAATGATGCCTGTTGAGGCATATAGGTTTGTTTTTTCTACTTTAAGTGGTACTAGACTTCAATGTTTTTGTTTGATGATTTGATTTATTTTCCAATAACTGTTTAGTTTTTTTCCTGTATTTTTTTCTATTTTAGGATATTGATTATTAACCTTCCATGTGCTGTACAGAAGTATTTGTACAACAAATACTCAACTCTCAATAAGAACAAACAACTCAAGCCAGGCGTGGTGGCTCACGCCTGTAATCCCAGCACTTGGGAGGCTGAGGCAGGTGGATTGCCTGAGCTCACAGGTTCGAGACCAGCCTAAGCCAGAGCTAGAACCCATCTTGAAAAACTAGCGAATGTTGTGATGGACGCCTGTAGTCCCAGCTACTCAGGAGGCTGAGGCAAGAGAATTGCTTGAGCCCAAGAGTTTAAGGTTGCTGTGAAGTAAGACTCCACGGCACTCTACCAAGGATGACCAAGTGAGACTCTGCCCAAGAACAAACAACTCATAGGGATGGAATTCTATTAAGAACAAAGGACTTAAAGCATCATGACATTTATTTTGTGTAGTCAGGGATCATTTGATCCTTTATCTTATTAGAACTTGAGGCTCTTCTTTCTAGGCAATATGCTATTGAAGAAGAACCCTAAAAAATTTTCTTGGTCAGGGAGGTTTAACTCTTTTAAAGAACAAGAAGAGTGATTACAGAGGTGAGGACACTCTTAGGTAAGAAAGACTGTCAAAATTCCCTTATTCTTATGAGCCTGTTCCCTTTAAGGAATGGATCTGTTTTTGGATTTTCTTTAGCTAAAAAACTTCTCAGTTGGGTTTTGATAAACCACTATGAAATCACTGATTATTCCAAGCAATTTTCTACTCTGGAAACAAGATTCATGGTGCAGACATTTACAGAAACAGTTACACTTGCAAATATCCATTTGTGTGGACAGATATATACATGAAAATTAAGGTATGTTTTTAGTAGGCAACTTAAATACCTAACAGTTTAGGGAAAGGCAGTGGAACATATGAGCTGTGATTTTATTTTCCTTAAGATTTCTCAGGAAATGGAAAATAATGGCAAATCACACCCATCAAGTTCCAGTAACTCAAAACATTTATTCTCAGCCTACAAGTGACTAAAACAAGACCTTTTATTCTTGGAATGACATTTAGCTGCTCTGTTCTTATAAGAACAGCTAAGCTTTTCCTTCTTATTTTCTCTCTAATGAGAAAGTGGTACCTGGGTTTAGACTAATTTGATTTTGAAGGGCTATTCTGCATGGCTGTAATATGATTTTTTCTACCTAGGGAAAGAATGAGGTTAGAAATAGTCTTAGTCACAAATCATAAAATTCATTTGCTTCTTCATAGATAATTATCACAATGTCTGCTGAACATTTCAAGGCTATAAATATTGTCTAAAGTATTTATTTATGGGAACATTATGTAGGTAAAAATGGGGCTTAGGGATTGGGTAAGAAAATATTTTTCCACTATTTTAGGGTTCTAGTTTGCCCCACAAAATGAAATTAGGAAGACTGTAAAAACAACATCTATTTAAAAGCACCGTCCAATTTTAATCTTTAAGAGAGGGCTCAGATTTTGATTATGGCAAGGGTTGGGCCAGTTCTAATTTCAATTGGGAAAATACAACCCAATTAGAAAAAGTCTCAAAGGAAGGTGTGAAATAATTGGAAGTTTGAGACAGCAAATCAAATCCAGGAGGCTGTGTAAGGAGTTAGTTTTTAGCAAGACCACAAATTATCAAGGAATCAAAATATCAGTTCAGGGCCCTAAAATTCTGCTTAAGATGAAAATAACTTGAAAGCAAAGCCTATAGAACAAGAAGAAAATTTGTAACTTGAAAACCAATTGCCTTTAATTCATGGGTTAGATGGCCGGCTGGCCAATGTCTGTATTTACCAAACATATTTCTACTTTCCCACAAGAAGCAAAACCCTCTCTCTTTGAGATTACCTCTTTAAGCTATCTAGATTAAATATGGCAATAATTGCTACTTTTATGTTAAATAGATAGTGTTTCTGAGCAAAGACATAGGTTCTTAAGTCTAGCCTATATAGTTCAATGTTCTGGGTTATTATTTTTAGCAATTTATACCACAAATATCTCTCTTTTCAGAATTTACAGAGATAACTGAAAATTTTTTTGTTATTATTTTGAACATGCCATGAACAATGACTCATTTCTTTAGTGAACATAGACAACCTTCTTCAAATTCACCTTTTAAAAAGATCACTAAATTCTTGCTTATAGATTATCCTCCATGAAAGTTCTGTAAAGTTTGGCACAGACAGTGTTCCAAGAAACACTTTTTCCTCAACCTCTCAGCACACTTTATCTGCAGGGAATGTATTTAGTTGCAAATAACAGCAAACCCTACTCAGTATGGCTTTGTTCCCTTCTCACATCACACAAAGACAGGGTTGACTCAGCAGCTCAACACAAAGCACTAAAACCTCACTCTCTTTCTCTCTCTGCTCTACCATACTGAAATATCCTTCTTTTTGCCTCTGAGTCATAACATGGGTTCTGAAATTACTTCATTCCTTAGTGAAAAGGAAAAAAGACCAGTGTATCAGCCTCATTTATTAGTTCATCCTGAACCTTCCCAGTAAGTTCCCTTCCAATAGTTGCCTTATGTCTCTTTGAGCACATTGGGTCACAAGGCCACACAGATACATAGGAGGTAGTGAATTAGGACCAAGATTTAAGAACCAGCTTAAAAACAAACATACCTGGTTATTCGCCATCCCAAATGAAATCAGGGCATGTTAGCAAGGGAGAAGGGACCCGTGAATAACAGAGGGCCATTCACAAGCATATTTGCAATTTCATTGCAAAATTGACATATCAATATGTTGGTAAAATGATATCTTAAGTTGTTGAAGAATTAAAATAGATAAAGAAGAAAAAAATCTTTAAAGTAAGATTTCCAACTCTCAGTTCTTCTATCATGTATATCCCTCTAACATTTAGACATTTGGTAAAATCCGATAGATTACATGTAGGATGGCTTTCTGCATAATCTGCTAAATTTCTCTTAACCAGGAGTACATTGGGGAGGAACCTGTGAAATAATCCCATCTCTTCTAGCCCCTGCTTCAGGCTACCCCTCTTGCTGTTTCCATGCTTAGAAACTGTAATGTAGACAGTAATAATGTTTTTTCCCCCAATAATTGAAAACCCAATAGGACTATGCCTGGGTCTCATGATCATAGAACCAGCCTTCCACAAACCCAATAGGACTATGCCTGGGTCTCATGGTCATAGAACCAGCCTT
>NW_003852413.1:9683618-9714466 GCF_000181295.1 Otolemur garnettii
ACAAACCCAATAGGACTATGCCTGGGTCTCATGGTCATAGAACCAGCCTTCCACAAACCCAATAGGACTATGCCTGGGTCTCATGGTCATAGAACTAGCCTTTCACAAACCCAATAGGACTATGCCTGGGTCTCATGATCATAGAACCAGCCTTCCACAAATGTTATGGGAAAACTGATCCCAGAATCTCAGACAACCATTTCATTTTCATAACTTCTGTTCTTTCCCCATGCTTTTGCAATGCATCTTTCTCTTTATTCTTTTTTAAATTTCATTTTCACTAATAAATCTCTAAGTCCCAAGTGATGCTATAGCAGATCTGTATCTAACTAAAGAATCATTTATCCCATCCCACCAGAAAGCTCAGCATCTCTCCTTCTGAATAACAGGTTACAGGGAACAGATAAGCTGGAAACACTGAAATACAGTGGTCATATCTACTAAATACCTTTCTAGGATGACAACAAAACCATGTGCCATGATTATATACAAATACTATAATACCAAGGGAAAAGGGCACAGATAGATTCATGAATAAGATAACATGGAAGCTTTGTGGAAATCAACAATTAGATTACATACAAGCTATAACAAATTCTTATAAATGCTATAAACAAAGTCAAATGTCCAGAAAGGTTGGAAAATGTGCTTGGAAAGAATATCAGATACAAAAGTTTAATTTCTAATCATTCATTTGGCTTAGTTTGGTCAGAATATATTTCCCAGAGGAGGACAAACTTGAAGTAATTTTCAAAGATGAATAAAAGTATGTTGGAAAGTTGAAAGGGTTAAGGAGAAAGTCTGCAGGTAGATAGAAGGGTGAATATGATGATGCGATACCCCATGGGAACTGTATGTGGGCTGCAATAGCTGGAGCTCAGGTGCCTGGTAAAAAGTTATTTAGGTTGGATGAATATGCACAAGTAGTGAACAAACTGTGGGAAACCCTGGTCATCATAATAATGCAATTTGACTTCATTCTTTAGATAGAAAAAGATCTACCAAGGTTTTTCCCTAAGGACTTAATATGATAAAATTAAAAGCACTGTGTAGGCCAAGGAATGGGACCATCATTTCCAGGTATGTCAATCATCTAAGAATGAGATGATTAGGCAGGAAACTGGTCATGGAGAAGGACAAAGTGACAAAAGAAATCACATTAAAGTTAGAATCAACAGAGTTATGAGGCAGATGGAACCACAGCACAGCAATTTAGATTGAGAAAGGAGGGAAGGTTAGTGAAGACAGTGCATACAGATGGAAAGAGAACCAGGAGTCACAGAAGTCAAGAGAGAGACTATTGCAGTGTCAGACTTTTTGCAAGGTAGAGTGAGATGAAGACAGTCACTAGATTTGACAACATGAAGCACTTGCTCTTGACCACAATAAGAGCTATTATAGTGGAGTGATACTGGTAAAACTTAATTGTAGTTGGTAGAGGAAAGGATAAATGATGAAGGGGTGAGACAGTTCAAGGGCACAGTGACTTAGTGAATGTGCTTTCAAAAGTGAGCAGAAAAATAGTCGTGGATCGACACCTAACATTGTGAAGTTCTAAGACCATTGTGAGATTATCTTGCAAAATTATGGATGGATTGTCCTTCCTTCCTTCCTTCCTTCCTTCCTTCCCTCCTTCCTTATTTCCTTCCTTCTTTCTTTCTTTGTTCTCTCTCTCTCTCTCCCCCCACCGCCCTCCAAGCTGGAGTGCCATGGCATCAGCCTACCTCATAGAAACTTCAAACTCTTGGGCTCAAGTGTCTTTCCTGCCTCAGTAGTTAGAACTACAGGCACCCACCACAATGCTTGGATAATTTTTCTATTTTTGGTAGAAATGGGGTCTCACTCTTTTTAAGACTGATCTTGAACTCCTGAGCTCAGGTGATCCTCCCACCTCAGCCTCCAAGTTCTGGGATCACAAACATGAGCTGCCACCATGCCTGGTCAAAAATACATGTATATTTTTAATATGCTTTCTTGTATGGTGACTGTGTAGGTGTGTGCCCATTCATGAATATGGACACTTAAGTTCATATATCCTGGGAGGGATAAGAAAATCCATCCACAATTCATTCTGACAGGTGACTTTGAAGGGATGTGGCCTGAAGTTCCCACATCCTCGTGGGTTACTGCAAGAGATTTGGAATGCCCAGCCCCTCTACATGCCCCAGCTGTTCTCTGGGACACAGAAAATCAAACACCAACACATTTATTCTCTTCTCTATTTTGAGTTCTTTCCTTAACCCCAATTCTAAGGCAACAGTTATTCTTGATGTTTGTTCTAGTCAAAATCTCTCAGCCTTGGGTAACAATAGCTCTATGAGGATGTGGTGGGCTGGGGGAAAAACAACTGGTGTTCAAAGAAGGTGAAACTTCTGATAGGAGTTCCGACCCGGAGCAGAGTTTGCAAAAAATGGTTTTTCCCCAAAATGCCCAGACCCCATGAAAAGGCATGCAAAGTTAGGACCCAGGTATGTAGATGAAGAAAACCCTGTAAAATGTATCTTCTCAGGTGCATTATTTTATAGTATAGAAAACTTGTATTTGTAAGATAGCTGGGGAAACTAACATTAAATTATAATTTACTTATTGCAACCATTTATTAAAGTTGGTAACACCTTGTGTGATCGGTGTCATTGCAATAATAGTAAAGGGAATGAAGCTTTGGGGCAGTGAATGGGGCCAGAGTCTTAGCTCCCCTCATCTTTCCATCAGTCCTCAGGCCAGGTGAGAACAGAAAGGCTTGTGGGTGGTCAGAAACAAATGCGTTACATTTGTGCAGCAAAGAATACACTTTGCTGAGGACAAAATATGTAAAAACATCAGAAGACTGGTTCTGAGAAATCTCTTCTCTTCTTTCCCAAATAGGATAAGGAGAAATTCGTGAGTTCCAAGTGAAACACAAACTGACCTTGAGGTTAGTTATCAAGACCCATTACTATATCAGTGATTATTCTGAATTAATGAACAGCAAGGCCAAATGAACTTTGTCCTTTTGGTGGACATGACGACACAGACATTGATGCAAAGACTCCCAGGTCATCAAACATGTACCATTCACTGGAACGATGATCAGACATGTTCCAAGTTCCATAATGTTGTCTCTACTCAACTCAAACATGCAAGTGTTAGGGTTTCACGTTCCTCCCCCTCTATGATTGCCACTTGACTTAGAAAGGTCTTCTGCTTCACTAAGGGAGCAGAACCCCCAGCCTGGAGAACACAGCATCCTACAGAGGCAACACTAGAGTACAGATTGCACTGTCTGGCTTTTCATGGTTAAAAAAGACCTTTGTTGACACTTAAAGCATGATTATCCTCAGTTGAAAATTTGAGAACCAGACCATTTAGTTGGATTGGTGTCGCATGTGGCCCAGGACCCAGTGGAAGTGTTCACTGTGAAAGGCTAACACACAATACCTGAGATGCCTAATGACCCCAGAAGCCAGCTTGGATGCACTTCTTGTTTGTGGAGTTGTCTGACCACTAAATGATTGATGAGAGGCCTTCGTGGATGAGAATGTTGATTCAATGAAATGTGTAAAATGCACATTTCCTTCTTTTTTCCAAATATAAACTACCAATGTATGGTCCGTGTATTTAAGAGGCTGGTAATACGAGCCTTTGTTAGTGTTTCTCTGTGTTTTATTTCCCTTTGCTTTCCTGGAACACCTAACTCTAATGAAACCTGACGTCTTAGTGCTAAAATACGTTGCCTCTCCTCCTCTGCTCTTATTGTACATTGAAAAATGTGCTAAATCACCAGTCTGAAAGTGTTTAGAGTTTCTTAGGTTTCTCAAGGGCGATCATGGGCACCAGCTTATTTGTTTTCTTACTGAAATATAAAGCAACTAGATAGTGTATGGATGAAGGCGCACAAGATTAAAATTGGGAACCGATCTTTGTAGTAGATGTTATGGCATGTGCCCCAAATCCTACCTTTAGGACCTTCCAAACCAACTTTTTTCCAAGTTGGTGTTAACTGCTGATGAATCATGACTAAGTGCTCCTCTTCTTAGAAGATGTTTCCAGAGAGCTGCTCTGAAGTTCGGGTTGGAACCAGGTGACACCTTTATTGCTCCATTTGCTGTTCAACCTGTCCCTTGGCCTACGCTTGCTCTATCCACTCTTAGAAAGATGGTGATCCTTCAAAGATGTTGATCCCAAGAGCTCCCAACAAACTTGGTATAGGAAAATCCCTCTCTCAGAGTCTGGTTCCTGGAGAACAAAATCAATTTTAGAGTATTTAAGAGATGAGCAAGCTGTTTCTGGACCCATCTGTCAGAAATGTGTGGGATATAAATCTAAATGTGGGAGACAACTTTCAAGGATCAGGGTCCAACTTGCCCCTGCCTCTTTTTGTAAACAGCCAGATGGACAGCTTTTTATAAACATCTCTTAAAGAACATGGGAGTTGGAAAGAAGCCCACAGGAACTAGAGGAAAACAGGGATTTATACACGTGCTCAGATTTCAGTGCTATCATTTGGCGCCAGTGTTTGCTTTCTGCTATTTGATTGCTGCAGGATGATAATGCAGGGTGGTGTTTCTCGAACAAGGGACACTTGTGAACAATTCAGATTCCCAGACCCTCCCCAGTTGTCAGAATCCCTAGGGGGAGGGTCTGAGTACCTCTATTTAATAATCATTGCAGTAGATTCTTATAATCAGGCAAGTCTGGGAAAATGAAGCAATGACAAGAAATCTGTCAGACTCGGTTATTTAGAGAACTTATTTTTATAGAAATAAAAACATCAGATTCTCTGCATAGAGATGCCTTTTATGACCAACCACCTTACTTGTAGGCTCAGAGCCCCAAACAATTACTTCTGTTTCCATTTGGATACCAAGAACGTCGCACTATGAAAATAGTAAACAAATTAAATGTGCAGCTTTTCAAAGAACCATTTGTTCATAATGGAAATTAAAGCACCCAAGCCATAGGGCAATAAAATCCCTCTGGTGCTGGGAAGGCAGACTGGGGACAGATAACGACTTTAATGCCTGCCTGTGTAGACTGAACTCAAGGCCTGTGGTCTGAAGGTAGGTATGCCCAGGTGGTCTCCCCAGTGAGGGCCTGTGTTCCTTCCAGATAAGTGGTATTCTTTCTTCCTTTGCTCCCTGTGTTAACAAAAGGCAGTGTCAAGTGCTGGTTGGTGCAGTACACACATAGCCACGTGCTAGGCTCATGCACTGCTGCAGAACATAACGGGACCTTAACTTTGCAACTCATCAGGATGAATTATTCTGATGCTGTTTCAGTGGTGTTAGGACAGAAATGTCTTTTCCCCCTTCCAAGCCTTTAAACTATAATGATTTCTTGATACAACAATTTGCTTCTTGTTATGAGTGTTAAGAATAGTCATTGGCGTAATTCTTGTTGGCTCTGCTAGGAAGTTAGCAATTTTCGACTCAAAAACTGAGATTTAGTTACTCCCTCTTTCATGAGAGTATTGGGGATATCAGCATTTCACCACTTTTAAATGGTGATAACCAAGAAGTCTGCAGAAAATAAGCTTTATTACATCTATGGTAACGAGGCCTGCTGTTCCGCAGCTCAAATGATTCCTTGGGGTGTCCCGAGGAGTGAGAGCCAAGGCAGCCAAAAGTGTGTCTTTTTGACAGTCTAAAGACTTTGTAGATGTTGGTTCCCTATCCCTTTGACACTTGCTTGGGATTGGCGTTTCCTTCATAAATGTAACTTTGTTTCCCTCAGGATCATTCAGTGGGTTTCTCTGACAAATTTACGATTCTGGACAGATTTACGATCACCAGATAAAAATCTTTGACAAGTTTCTTTTATTCCCTCTATGATTTGAAACCATGCTTTTCTAATTAAAAAAAAGTTTCAGTCTGATTACCAAGGCTTTATTATCAAATTAGCCAAAGAAAATTTCTATTGAAAATAAATCAAAAGCTATTCTGTGTGTTTTGCAAAGGAAAAAAAAAAAAAAGGTTTGTAGGTCACCTATGTTGTTGCTCAGAGATGCAGATACCATGGTCAGTTTCACAGAGTATTTAAATATCCCGGCCACTTCACATAAATTTGTTTTTCTCTTTGGTAAAGAGGATGTTTTTGTACCTACCTAGAAATACTTGTTTCATTATAGATTATGTCAATATACAAAAAACCACATAATAATAGGCATACATAAAACAATATGTAGACATACACAAGCATGAACAATAAGATAGCTGAATCTAATTTTGCTGTGTGTGTTTCAGCCAAGACTTACCATTAACAGGCTTTTGGCAATGGAAAAAAGCTGGTAGCATTACGCAAAATCATGCCTGGAATGCTTCATCGTTTTTAGCTGAGAAACCAATAATCTTAATATTTTAGTTTAAGAGTGTCTACCATGATCGCAAATGAACAGATTGAAAAGCAACTTTTATTTCCTTCCCACACTACCAAAACTGAAGAACAATAAAGACTAAAACAAAATGTTGTTTTTATTTTCCACTCTGGATAAATTTGATACTTTACTGAAAGTAGCAGAGATGAGATGTGTAAGGCTGAATGAAGTTCCAGTTAAGGGTATAGCATCTGGTGATTAAGGGGCCCATTGGAACAAAGACTTCATCAAGGAAAAGACTAGCTTGTGAGTACAGGTATTTAATCAATTAATGAACTGATGAAAATTTTAAAAAAAATGAGAGAGATGACTTTATCTGACATTGCTTGGTTGGGATGTTAAATGAATAGTAATTCTCCTAAACTGTGCTGTCTGATATGGTAGCCACTAGCCATGTGTGGCTGTTTAAATTTAAACTCATTTGAATTAAATAGTTTATTTATTAACTAGCCACATTTCCAATACTTAGTAGTGGCAGGTGCTAGTGACTACCTCTTGGATAGTGTAGATATAGAACATGTCCACTGCCATAGACAGTTCTATGGGAGTGCACTGCCCCAAGCAGATATGAAGATTATAGGAGAAGGAGCAGGGCTGGGTGAGGCTGCCCCTACTATAGTCTCACCTTATCCCAACCACTGTCCTACGAGTTGTGCTGACTCTGCACCGTGACATGTGCCCAAACTCACCTTTCTTTTAAAAATAGCTCCCCAAAGCTCCTATTTCTATATCAGCATCACCATTCTACACAAACCTAGGTTCAAAATATATCTGCTGTCTCTCTGTATTTCCATAAAGTTACATTAAAACTTTGTAGGTGTTTTCCCTCCAGTATCTGCTAAATGGATTTGTTCCTCCCTAGTCCTGCTGTATACTGGTTTGCATAATTTGGAATACACCCTGACATTTATAATAAGGGAAACTGGTTTGTCACAAAAGCAAGTTTCCTAATTCCAGTGGAAGGCAAAAAATTAAATAAAAAAAGGCAAATTGTAATTAATTCCATCCTTGTTTGTTTTAGCATGTAAATAATATTGTATATAGCTTAAATCTTTCTTTATAGCTTTATGGAGGAAAGAAATGGCATGTACTCAATTTGTACATTTTATTTTATTTTTATTAAATCGTATCTGTGTACATTAATGCATTTTGGGGGTACAATGTGCTGATTTAATATACAATTTGGAATGCTTACATCAAACTGGTTAACATAGCCTTTACCTCACTTACTTAATTATAATTATAATCATTGTGTTAAGACATTTATACTCTACACTTAATAGATTTGCATGTACTCTTGCAATATGCACCATAGGTGTGGTTCCCATGTTGACTTTTCCTCCATCCAACCTTCTCCTCCCCTCCCTTCCCATTCTTTTCTCTCCTTTATCCTGGGCTATAGTTGTGTTTTATCCTTCATATGAAAGTGTGGGTGATTATATACTGGTTTCAAAATAGAACTGAGAACATTGGGTACTTTTCTTCTGTTTTTGAGATACTTTACTGAGAAGAATATGTTCTAGCTCCATCCATGTAAACATAAAAGAGGTAAAGTCTCCATCTTTTTTTAAGGCTGCATAATATTCCGTGGTGTGCATATACTACAATTTGTTAATCCATTCCTGGGTCCATGGTCACTTAGGCTGCTTCCATGACTTAGGAATTATGAATTGGTCTGCAATAAACATTCTGGGGCAAATATCTTTGTTGTAAAGTGATTTTTGGTCTTCTGGATATATACCTTGTAGAGGAATTGCAGTATCAAATAGCAGGTCTATTTTTAAATCTCTAAGTGTTCTCCAAACTTCTTTCCAACAGAAATGTATTAATTTGCATTCCCACCAGCAGTGCAGAAGTGCTCCCTTTTCTCCACATCCACCAACATCTATAGTTTTGGGATTTTTTTATGTGGGCTACTCTTACTGGAATTAGATGATATCTCAAAGTGGTTTTGATTTGCCTTTCTCTGATGATTAAAGATGATGAGCATTTTTTTCATGTGTCTGTAGGCCATGCGCCTGTCTTCTTCAGAGAAGCTTCTGTTGATTTCTCTTGCCTATAATGAAATGGGATCACTTGTTCTTTTCTTTATTAGTAAGTTTGAGTTCTCTGTGGATTCTGGTTATCAAATCTTTTTCAGAAACATAACCTGCAAATATTTTCTCCCATTCTGAGGGCTGTCTGCTTGCTTTATTTACTGTGTTTTTGACTGTGCAGGGTTTTTTAATTTGATCAGATCCCAGTAATGTATTTTTGGTGTTGCTTCAATTGCCCAGGAGTCCTCCTCATACAGAATTCTCCCAGGCCAATTTCTTCATGTGTTTCCTCTGCACTCTCTCCAAGTATCTTTATAGTTTCATGTCTTAAATTTAAATCCTTTATCCAGTGAGAGTCGATTTTTGTTAGACATTCCTCAGAAATAAAAACAAATCAGGAGGAATCATGCTACCAGACTTCAGACTATACTATAAATCTATAGTGATTAAAACAGTATGGTACTGACATATAAAAACAGAGAGGTAGATCTATGGAACAGAATAGAGAACTAAGGGATGAACCCAGACACTTATTGTCATTTGATCTTTGATAAGCCTATCAAAAACATAAATTGGGGGAAAGATTCCCTATTTAACAAATGGTGCTGGGTGGAATTAGTTGGCAACTTGTGGAAGACTGAACCTGGACCCACGCCTTTCACCAGTTTGTACATTTTAATTAGTTTTGACACCTGTGAAATCATCAATGTGTACAAAATAATAAGTACAGGGTGTCCATAATTGTTTAGTACAATTTTAAGTTGCACACTATTTTAAATTGCACATGAACTTTAAGCCCACCCTGTATACATATGACTCCCAAGTTTACTTTGTTCTTCTTTGTACTGAATCCCAGTGTAGTGTAACTGTCTATCTCCCACAGGTCCCTGTCTCCAACTAATCTGATTTCTTTTTTCTTTTTTCTTTTTTTTACTAATCTGATTTCTGTCACTGTAGATTAGATTGCATTTTGTAGAGTTTTACATGAATGATTACATAAGGTTGCTTATGTAAATATGTATATGCTCTTTTTTATCTCACTTCCTTTGTTTTAGCATACCAGTTTTGAGATTTATCTTTCTGAGTTGTCCATGTATCAATAGCTCATTCTTTCTTATTGCACAATAGTATGTTGTACACATATGCTACAAAGCTACTTCTTTATGAGCATTTGGGTTTTATTTTTAACAATTACAAATAAAGCACTCATGAATACTTTCATATAAATTAATGTATTGATGCGTGCTTTAATAAATAAATGAATGTATTGAGGCATGCTTTAATTTTTCTTGCATAAATCCTAAGGATACTACGTAGAATAGCTTGGTCACATGCTGGAAATATTTTTAAATTTTCGAGAAACTTTCAAGCTGTTTCCCCAAGTGGTTGTACAAATTTACATTTGCATAGAAGTTTAAGGGACTCCCATCTTTCCTACATCCTCACCATCTGCTATCTTTTTTTATAATAGTCATTCTAGCAGATGTTAGGGGATATCTGCTGGTTTTTTTCTTTAGTTTCAGAATAATGCGAGGGTACAAATGATTAGGTTACATTGTTTGCATTTTTAAGTTAATGTCCAAGTTTTAGTTGAACCCTTCACCCAGGGGGTGCGCTGTATACCCTTACATTGTGTACATTAGGTGAACGTTTATCAATCTCCCTCCCTCCTACCTCCACTCCCACTTTAATATACTTGTGTTTTTAATAGGCTAAGAATTGACAGAAATGTTCTAACAGTTGAGCCAACTCATACATACATTCCTTTGCAGTGTCAAATGATGAAGGATATGTCACTGATGAAGGGTACATGTCTCCTCAGAAATGTCACGGACTTTCTCACTACTCATGATAAAAATATATGTTATGCTTACATGGGGATTCCGAGAAGTCAAGAGTCATGAGGAGGACTTCAGGAAAAAACATCTTCCCTGAGACCCTTGCTGGAATTTTAGTATGTTGGGTGAATAGCAGTCTTCTGTAAGAGCATCTTTAACTTTCATTCACATTGAAGATACTTCATTTGGGGTTGAGATTTACAAACACAGTGTCATATTCCATCATACTTATAATTAACCTTTAATTAGGAGGTTAATAAAGGGTGTGTGTCTTGACAATTTTGGGTGCCTTTTACTCTAGCCCTTGAGAGTCACCCCGGTGCTGTTTGAACAGTCCAGGATTGTTCACTAAAGGGACTCAGGTGTCTTGAGTCCCTTAGAGTTTCTTGCCAGAAAGAGAAAGCAGAAGCCTTTCTAGACTAAAGCCACTTGATACCTGATGTTAAACTAACTCCACCCTTTCAGTGTTTAAGTTTTATAAGACTTGGTGGAAGGGCCTGCTAAAATTGCAGATTCCAAGCCTGGAGCCCTGCACACCTTCTGATACAATAGGTAAAGAAAAGAACCTTGGAATTGATATATTTAATAAATGCCAAGCATGAAAATGAACAGTGTGTCCTGTGTTCCAAAGAACACAATTTTGAGACAGGGTAAGACTGGCTTAGAAGGAAGTAATTCCAGAAATTATATTTGAGTGAAAGGTTCTTGAGGGAGGGCTATGAGCGTGTATTTGTGGGCCCATGAGTGTTTTTATTTGAGATTTGATATGTGTAGAGAAAGATGGTGGGCAAGGAAGCTTTTGACCTCCAGATATAGCAAGATCTGGAGTTTTTTCCCCTATGGTTATGTTTGAACTTTGTTTTGTGAGTATATCTTCTTGGATGTGGAAATAGGGAAGGCTTGTATAATATTTCTTCTCCAAACCCAGTACTCATATGGGAAAGTTAGACTTACTCAATAAAAAGATTTATGAAAGTTGGGGAAACTACATGAAATGTGTGAGTGAGGGCAATTTTGAAATCTGGGGCCCTGGAGATCTCCTTAAAACAAAGAAGAGACCCCATCTATCTTGAATTGTTTGGATTAACTCTCCATGGTAGGAAAGAGATGGGAGGGGGGCAGATCAGACAACCTGGGGGATCCTTTCAGCTTTGTCTCCGTAATTCTACATGAATTATTAGCTGTAAGGCCATTAGCCATGTTTCTTTCTATGTCCTCGCCCAGTACTGTTTCCACCATAACAATCACTTCTACACACAAACATGTTTAGAAGTTGTTTGGTATTCACTCTTCCACAGCTATTTATTTGAAATTATGGTATATGAACTCAAATCATTACAATAATGAGTAGCATGTGAGAGAATGGAGGGGAGGGAGGGACAGGGGGAAGAGACCCAGACAGAGAATACAAACTTCTGAGCTTGACATCTAAAAATCCTTTCATGTAGACATTAACAGAATTGATTTATTCCATTTACTTCAATGATGTGAACTGTTATTTGGTCCTCTTCTTTTTTTTTCTTTTTAAGTAGTTTGTTTTCTACAGGTCTATTTTGATAGAATTAAAAGTAGATTCTAATTTCTAAAAATGTATGGAGTTATTTCTTACTATATTCAAACTGACACGATAACTTATACTTTGTGCACAGAACTTTTGGGTGTGGGAAAAACTAGAGTGTTTCGTATTTCTAGATAAGAATATCACAGCGGTTAGCGACTAAGTCTTCAGAGTATGACACTGGGTTTGTAAATCTCACCCCCAACAGACTTATTTGTGAGAGGAAACCATACAATTCGCTAAGAAAATGACCTTGGCAACAATTTAAGCTCTCTATGCCTTGATCCTCTTACTTCCAAAATGTGGAAAAATAATAATACAATCTTCATGGGGTTGAGATGAGGATTGAAGGCATAGTATGTTATGCATAATGAACACTTAGTGAAATGTGGATTATTATTATTAGCAGCTGTATGATCTGGCATTTGCTAGAAGAAGTCACTAGTTGTTGTTACATGAATTTTAATAAAAAATAATTTTTGGAGATAGAATAATTTATTCAGAGCTGTGATAATTTTTAACTTTGTGACGATGTTTTTAGGCATATTTGTCATTCTGCTTGCTTAGGCAACATGTGAAAAATAATTCCTGCTGCTATATGCCTTGGAACATGAGAGGTAGAATTGCCTGTTTGAGATGCAGCTCTATCTCAAATCTAGACCTTAAATTTAAACCATCTGGCCCTTGACTCATTAGTGTTTAAGATGAAACTAATGATCTCTTCACTTTCCAATGTCTGCATTTGCAAGAGAGTATCAGAGGAAGTTAAATCTCGAGGAAAAATATTGATTCCTCTTTAGCAAACCTGTTGAAATGCGCCGTTGTAGGCCTTGTTATTTTTAAGTGTCTGGATTTTCTTTATGAATTCATTAAAAAATATTTTAGCGGCTCTGGTGGCCCAGTATCTCATTCCAACATAAACTTACCACTGGAAAGCACATACCATTTGGCTCACCTTTTCATTTCATGGCTTAATAATAATGACAAATTACAGGTGCCAAAGTGATGTTAGATCCCTGAGCATAACTGATTCAATGCTCAGAATATTGTTCTTTTGTCCAAAACATCTTAATAAATATGGCATCACTTTCACAACTGTCAACTAATGTCTCACATGCTGGAATTCCATTTTGGCAACTTGAAAATGATATTAACCTTCATAATTGGTAGCAAGTTGGGCTTGACTTTATGTCTTGGTTTCTACTTCATTATAAGAGCAATGCCTGTATTGTTGGGTTGTAAGTGATGTGCATTGTAGGGTGGGCTCAATTTCTATTACCAGAGGATTTCTCTCCTAATATGTATTTATCTAGACCTCTTAATCTCCCCCAAGTGAATTTTTCCATGTCTCACAGTCCATCATTCCAATATGAGAAAAATAGCTGTATGAAATATGTACCCAATTTTTTCCTAATGGTTCTTTGAAAGTACACAGAAATCCATTATTAACCTCATACATTATGACTCTCAGACAGTCATTATTAAGTTCTTATGGTGTTATTCTTTGGAAGTCTTACGCTTACGATCATATCATCAGTGTGTGATTTCTTCCTTCCCAATCTGTGTGCTTAGGTTTTCCCTTATCTTATTGCATTGGCTGGGATTCCAACACAATGTTGAATAGAGGTGATTAGAACTGTCACCTTTCTGTGGTTTTATATTGTGCATAGATAGCATTCAGTCCTTTACCATTATGTTTGATAGAAGCTGAAGATTTCTTTGCAGGTACTCTCACAAAGTTCATTTTTATTCCTAGTTTACTGAGACTCTTTATTACAAATGGGTGCTTAATTTTGTCAAATTCATTTTCTGTGCCTGTTGAGATGGTTGTGTTTTTTTTCCTTTTATTTAATTAGCATGTGAATTTCTATCAATTTATTTTTAGCAGTTCTACATTGTTGAGATAACCCCCGTTGATAATGACATATCGTCAAATTAATACATTTCTAAACTTGATTTTCTAAAATTTGGAGACCTATGTGGCTTCTGGTTCTATGTGCAGGAGCAGTATTGAGCTATGGTTTCCTGCCATGTTCCATATGGTTTGCTATCAATGCAATATCTGCCTTATAGGATCTACCAGAAAATGGTATTTTCTTATTTTGTATTCTGAAATATTTTGCATGAGACTATGTTTATTTATTTTTTAAAAACCTTTGATAGAATTCACCAGTAAAGCTATATAAGACTGGAATTTTCTTTTCAGGAAGATAATTAATTACAAATTCAGTTCCTTTAATAGACTACTTGGATTGTCTATCTCTTCTTGCATCGGTTTTGACAAATTTGATTTTCCAAATATTTGTCTATTACATGCAAGTTTTCAAATTTGTTAGCATAAATATTCCCTCAAAGTCTTTTAATTTCTGAAGAATATATAGTGATATTTCCTCCTTTGTTCTAACTCTGTTCACTTTTAGTGATCAGATACGGTTGAAGTTTATCAGTTTTATCCCTTTCCCCCCAAATAACTAGCTATGCCTGCTCTGAATCTTCTTTCTATTTATAATTTCTGCATTTTCTACTTTATTGTCATCATCTTTTTATCTTTTTCTTCAGATTCTTAAGGTGAGGCCTGGATTATTAATTGTAGACCTTTCTCTCCTTTTATCATGGAAACACTCAAAACCACATATTTTACCCTAAGTTCTCCTTAACCTGTGTCTGATAGATTTTGATGTTGTGTTTTTATGTTCATTTAAACAGAAATATTTGCTATAACCTATAATTTCCTTTCTTCTTGAATTATTTAGAAGTATATTCTTTAATACCTAAATATTTAGGCATTAAAAAGAAATATTGATCTTATTTTACTTAATTTAACTCCATCACAGGTAGTGAACCTACTCTGACTTTAACTCTTTCTGGTCCTGTGTCAAACCTCGTCCAACATAATGATTTTTGTTGTTGTTGTTTATAAGCAAAAAGAAATAAAGCCACTTTTGTTGTTTTATGTAACCTAAAATAGATAATAAAGTCATCAGGTGAGTTAATAGTTATGTTTTCTCTTAAAAAAAAAAAAAAGAAAAAACACTGTAAGATAATTACAACTGTAAGAAAAAAGAAACTGTAAGATAATTATCCACCAACCTCTTTTCTGCCCCCGAAGAAATAAGAGCTAGGAAGTATGAGGGTGGCAGAAAAATTAGATGGGAAAGGGTTCATATTTGTTAACCTATTGATATTTACTTTAGAGCCAAACATATAATTTATTTTGGTGAATGGTGCACATGGATTTGCAAAGAGCGATCCACCTCTGTGGATTTGGGGTATGTTTTATTCTAGATATAAATTAAGTTTGTTGGTAGCGTTACTAACCAACTGAATTTCTATCTCTTTCTTTTATCAATATTGAGATGGGAGCACTGACATTTTTATAACCATGCATTTGTCTTCTTTTATTCCCTTTTGCTCTGTGTCTTTTTTGCTTTTGGTAGTTGAAGGTTAAAGCACTAACAACATTTTTAACTGTTTGAAGTTGTGATGGAAGCTCAGATAGGACAGCATCTACAGGCGCCAGCTGCCTCTAGAAGTACAAAAAGTATCATTGGGCCTGTTTGTGGGGAGGGGGAGGCAGTGTGTGGAGATAAACCAAGCGGTGGAAAAATCAGGCAAGAAGCATTTGGCGTGGAGGTTTACCCACTTTCTCCTTTGCAGAAACCAATTTGGTAGAAGGAAGAATGGAGGTCCTAGGTTGATGCTGTGCAGGTCTCAGGTTCTCAGTCCCATGGAGCAGAGGACGAGGAGAAGACTCTGACTGTGGCCTAGACCCTGGGGCAGTTGTTAGACACAGCAGCTGATTAGATGAGGAGGGAACATCAGGGCAAAACGCTCATCTGTAGGCTGGGCCCAGACAGCAAGCAACAGAAGGCTCAGCAAACTAAGCACAGATGCCCATGGCAAGTTACCAGTGATACCAGATGCCCAACCGAGAGGAGATTACCTGGGTAGTAGATGTGATAGAACCAAAAGGCCCCTCATCTCGGAGTCTCATAAACCTGAGATCCAGTCCTGCTTCTGTGACGTGTGACTCGACACAGATTTTGTGTTTTCTGATTTTAAAAGAGGTATCTGTACTCTGCGCCCCTCTTTTCTCTTTTTAAAAAAAATTTTTTGAAAGCTATAACCTAATTATAGCCTAAGAATATGGGGAAGGGGGAGGGGGGCATGGGTGGAGGGAGGGTGATTGGAGGGATCACTTCTATGGGTTATCTTACAAGGGTACAAGGGAATCTTTCTAAAAGTAGAATATAAATGTCTTAACACGGTAACTAAGAAAATGACATAAAGGCTATGTTAACCAGTTTGATGAAAATATTTCAAATTGTATTTGAAAACACCACACTGTACCCCATGATTGCATTAATGTACACAGCTATCATTTAATAAAAAAAATAAAATAAATTAAAATAAATTTTTTTTGCAATTGAGAAAACATCAATGTCACAAGGTGGTTATAGGTAAGATGAGGTTGAATTACTATTCAAGACAAACAGAGTCACACTTAGTAGCTCTTCTACAAATGCTGGAATTCATCCTTCGTCCACACAGATGTAGGATGAGTAAAAAACAGGAAACTGCGTGGCTCAGAGGCATTAATGCCACACTGAGATAATTCAATAATGGTGCTGCTTTTGCTGAGAAGTCTCTATTGTCTCAGGGCTGGAGATCTTGGACCAAAACATTTCTCCTTGGTTAGACAAGTAAACCCTCACTGCAGAGAGAGACTAGTGGAATTCTCAGGCAAATGCCACCTACAGCTACTTATTTCTCTTCTCTTCAACATGTGGCTTTTGCTGAAGAGCCAATGGCTATTGATGATTTTGCCTAATGGGTTTCTTTGCTCATGACCTTCCTTTTGTTGGGGAATAGGGGCATTCCAAGATTTTCAGAGAGACTTAAGGGTTACTTTTTGTTTTCCTAATTCATCATTCACTTTAGTAGAAATTCCTACTTAGCCAGACAAAATAATAAAAACTCCGTTTATAACAAATGCCTACCGTTCAGCCTTAATTACCTTAGGAGGCTGCGATTTGTAATCCTCGTACATGCCAGTGCATGCATCAAATGCCCCTTGTATTTGTTTTATGACCTTGCCACTTTATACACAGAATTGCTGGTCTCCTAATTCATCCTCCTTTGTGGCCCCCGTTTCACAGTCATCTGCTTTCAACGCATCAAAAGTGACGGCACTGTTTGTTATTTGCAGCCGTCCTCCCACCATCTCCCCCGTCCCTGCACGACTGTGGTGAAATCGTCTTTATTTCACTATTTTCCTGGCTGCCAAAAGATGAAAGCAATCAAAACTGATAAGTCCTGAAGTGCTTCCATTAACAAATCAGGGGCTGACACTGCTGTCAAGTCTGCGCTGACAGAGGCCATTTTTGGTAGCTTAGAATTCTTGTGTATGTGTCCACTGGGGATAGATATGTTTAGCCAGTTAAAAGGGTTTTTGACTCTGCAGTTAGTCTCAGTAACTAGTTCTACTAGGAAGGAGGGAAAAACATCTTTTCTGTTCCTTTTAAAATATAAAACAGCTTTGGTAATTTTCTTTTTGCTCCTTGTTTGCTCCAGAAGGTGATTCCACTTACACATCGTGAACATGGAGAAGAAGGGACAAGCTTCAAAATTGGACACTTGGAGACAAAGAAACCAGCAGAGAATCTGTAGCCCTCTGAAGACATCCCGAAACAATGACGCTCCATAGGATGGCATTGAGTGACACATGTTGCCAACTGATTCTTTGCCACTCAGTGGCACCAAATTTGACATTTAAATTGCAGTCAGCTCTGGCTGGGTCCATTCCAGGAGCTGCCCGTGGTTTAACACAGTTCTGATCTCTTGTTTGAGGGGTCCGGTGGGGGTAAAGAGAGAAGAAAAAAAGAAAAGAAAAATCAAATTGTTCTCGGAAATCATGTTTAATGTAGAAATCTGGTTAATATTAAAATGCAATCTGCAGTTTTCAAGTATTCTATTCCTCAAGGAAAATATTTCCTGTTCAGGGGGCAGAAGCAGTAAGCTCTCCCTTATTACATCACTTCCTATGTCAGGCCCAACTAACATTCAAAATGTATTACCGTATTGATAATGCTAATTTCAAAATGATGCCTGTTTTTTTTTTTTCCCCCTCTCCCTTTGGTTAAAGGGTCTGGGCAAAATTCCAATCATATGGATCAATTTAGCCTTGGATGGTGCTGGCCAAACTGCTATTTCATGCACTATATAGAATATAGTCCTTCCACATGCTCAGGAACGGTAGTAGCCCGTGTCTTCTTTCTACTCACAGCATAACATTATGCTTCCAAAAGTTTCCCAAGGGAGCAGCTATCTGGATGGTTTCAGAAAAGGGAAAGTCAGCAGCTTCAGGAAGGAGAGACACGAGCTCATTCTCGACACACACACACACACACACACACACACACACATGCACGCACAGCCTCCGATCTTGGAATTACTAGGGAGTTAGCAATTGATTCCTGGAACTCAACTTTGTGCCATGTTCAAATCAACCTGGTATTTTCCCTGTAGGCTTGGCTGGCTTTCGTGGGCAAATGCTCTCATCACCAACAAGACATGTGGATATAACCACTGGTATTTATCCTCCTTTTATCCAATTTTTTTTTCCTGCAATGCTGTAAAACACTAAAGCTGATGAGTTACTAGAATGAAATTCTTTCAAATGTCTGTGTCCCACATAGGTACTCAGTGTTCCTATCTTTACATTTTAAAAAAAGCCACTAAAGTTAAGGCATGAAATGATAAAAATCCTCATAGAAAGCATAGGGAAAACACTTGAAGATATTGGCCTGGGGAAAGAGTTTATGAAGAAGACTTCCATGGCAATTGCAGCAACAAAAATAAAAAAAAAATGGGACTTTAATTAAGTTTAATTAACTGAAAAGCTTCTGTACAGCCAAGGAGACAACTACCAAAGCAAATAGACAACCTACACAATGGGAAAGGATATTTGCATATTTTGAATCAGATCAAAGCTTGATAACTAGAATTTATAGAGAACTCAAATTAATCCACAAGAAAAAAGCCAACAATCCCATATATCAATGGGCGAGAGACATTAACAAAACTTTCTCTAAAGAAGACAGATGAATGGCTAGGAAACATGAAAAAATGCTCATCATTCCTAATGATTAGAGAAATGCAAATCAAACCACCTTGAGATATCATCTGACCCACAAGAATGGCCCACATCACAAAATCTCAAAACTGTACATGCTGGCATAGATGTGCAGAGAAGGAAACACTTTTATACTGCTGGTGGGACTTAAAACTAATACCACCTTTTTGGAAGGAAGCATGGAGAACCCTCAAAGAACTCAAGCTAGACCTCCCATTTGATCTGATCCTGCAATTCCATGACTAGGCATCTATCCAGAAGGGGAAAAATCCTTTTACCATAAGGACACTTGCCCTAGATTGTTTATCACAGCTCAATTTACAATTAGCAAAATGTGGAAACAGCCTAAATGCCCACTAACCCAGGAATGCTTTAACAAGCTGTGGTAGATGTATACCATGGAATATTATTCAGCCATTAAAAATGATGGAGACTTTACATCTTTTGTATTAACCTGGAAGGAAGTAGAACACATTATTCTTAGTAAAGCAGCACAAAAATGGAGAAGCAACAATCCTGTGTACTCAATTCTGATATGAGGGCAATTAATTAATGACCTTATACATAGTGGGGGGTGGTGGAAGGGGAAAGTAGAGAGAGAGGGAAAAAGGAAGGGTGGTGGGGGAAGGGGAGAACAGAGGGAAGAAAGGAGGGAGAGGGATGGGGAAGGGGAGAGCAGAGAGGGGGAGGAGGGAGAGGGATGGGGAAGGGGAGAGAAGAGAGAGGGAAGAAGGGATGTGGGGGATCACAGTGTGGGACACATCTTTTGGGGGTGGGACATAATTATAAGAGGGACTTTACCTAAAAAATGCAATCAACGTGACCTGTTTCTTTGTACCCTCAAGGAATCCCCAACAATAAAAAAAATTAAAATTAAAATTAAAAAAGCCACTAACAAAAGATCAACATAAGAGGACCCAAGGTTCTAGACCAGAAAGAGGCAATGCCACATGTCTTGAGTCCTTCTATTTCCTTGAAGTTATGTGAGTCTCTGATAGGTAGAGCTGGTCATAAGTATGATGGAGTGAGCAAGTGCTCTGATAGGTACCAAGGAAGAAAGCTAACTTCCCTTGAGACATTGGTAATTCACCCTTTGTTTTATTTAGTTTTGTTTTGTTGATGACTTCTACCAGATAGAAAATCTTTTGTTGACATTTATTACTTTTTTCCTTAATAAATTCAAAGATACAAAATAATTTTTGTGCTAATAAGTTTAGAACCCATACTTTGCAATAATATTGAATTTTACTCAAATATAACTTAAAATAAGGCTTTATTCAAACTGATTTTCTTTTATTTTTAATCCCTTATAATGCTCAAATTTTATAATGAAATTTTAGTGGAATTATGCTGAGTAATGGAAATTATGGAATTAATTACATGCAGTTTCATTTTTAGGTGCTTATAGATTCAAACCTGCTAAGTGATACTAGAGACAGGTTTTTTGTACACCGGAGGAGACAGATTTAGATATACTGGCCATTTTTTTTTCCTATGCTAACGAATTAGGAAAAATTTAGTTGCTTAGAAAAGGTGTCTTTGACTGCCTTGCTAAAGTGTCAATGAGGGCTGACTGGTGCTTAGTTGACCTAATGACAACTTGCTTACTTTAATGGTATGGATTACTTACAGTATTATGGTAGATTGATTGATATAATAACTACCTTAATTATTCAGTAGTTTAACACAATAAAGGCTTATTTCTCTGCTGCATCACAACCCCATGGAGGTCTGAAGAGATTCTCTGTCCCAAAAAGCAATTCAGGGACCCAGTATCCTTTACCTAGTTCCAATATTTTTAGAATGCACTGCATTCTCTGCAGCTATCGAGAAGAAAAGGGGGAGACTGAATACAGCAAAGGCATACTTGTTTTTAATTACTGCTTCTTGAAGGTGATACATGCCACTTCTCCTCACATCCCATCACTGAGCAGTGTTTATGCAGAACAAGTTGGGTGTAAGAGAAGGGGTGGGATATATCCTAGAAGCACAGGTATGCTAGAAAGGTTTAACAATTGGGTTTCTGTCAGATAGAGCATAGGGGTAAGAGTCTAGGCTCTAGGGACAAAGTGATCTGGGAGGAAGCCAAGCATCACTGCTGGCCCTGAACACTGAAACGATACTCACTAGACACTGAATACTGTCTCAGCCCTAAGCATATTTAACAGTGATAAGAAAAAGGCAAGACAGAAGTACAGTAAATGTGTTAAGATCAACCATGCAGTTAAAGAAAAGTCACTGTTTTTTAACCTCAATTCTTTCTTTGAAGCCTACTGCTGTACTGTATTTTCGCATGCCTGAGATTTCAATAAAAGCCTGTGAGGATCATGAGGAGGGGCACACCCTTGTATCTCCATGAAAAGCACTTGAGGTGTTGCCTTCCCCAGGTCCCTCAGTTCAATGCAAATGGACTGAGTAGGTGTTACTATTTTTCATCAAGTTGCATTGACAGGTATTTAGGGGAAAGAAATCCAAGTTTCATAGCTTTGGCCACCTTTCATGGTATAAATAATGCTCACCATGGCTAAGTGTAAGCTACCAATAGAACGTTACTAAATGTGGATGGAATTGGGAAGAGATGTGCACAATCAACTCTCAGAAACCAATCGGGAGGATGGATTTAGCAAATCATTGCCTAGCAGTTCACTGAAGGAGAAGAAGTGAACCTGACCTTGAGGAACACAGCAGAGCCTTTGTCATGTACTATGTGGAAGACACTGGGTAAAACTGAATGAGGTGGACACAGGCACCAGCTTTGGTGCTGACAGGTTCAAAGGAGCTTGCTATACATGGAAAGAGGGGTATATTTACAAAGACAGCTAGGGCCCAAAATTGTTTACAATTTTCCAGGCACCTTCTCAGGTGATTGTATTTAATTTGGCAACTGTATAATGTGGTTATTATTTTTATCCTCATTTTAGAGTCTAATGGATACATGGAGAGACTTAATGGTTTGTTTCAGGTAAAGTATAACTGATTCTGGTTAGGAATCCATAGTAAGCCTTGTGTAGAAAGAAGGTATCAGTAGTCCAGAGAGAGAGAGGGAGGCAGAACATTATGCCTGTGTTTGCTGTTTGCTGTTTCCTTCTCTCTCTCTCCCTCCCTTCCTTCTCTTTTTCTTTCTTTCTCTCTTTTCCTCTCTCTCTCTCCCTCTCTCTTTCTTTCCTGACAAGATCTAGCTCTGTTGCCCAGGCTAGAGTGCCATATCATCATAGCTCACAGCAACCTCAAAGGCTCGAGGAATCCTCCTGCCTCAGCCTCCCATATAGCTGTGACGACAGGTGTCCACCACCATGCCTTGGTAATTTTTGTAAATTTTTTGTAGAGACAAGAATCTCACTACCGTGTTCAGGCTGATCTTTAGTTCCTGACTGCAAGTGTTCCTCCTCCTTCAGCTTCGCAAAGTGCTGGGATTATAGGTGTGAGCCATTGTGGCCAGCCAATTCTATCTCTTTTCAATAAAGCTTTGTTAAGAACTTACTAGATAACAATTTTTTAAGGCCAAAGGTTCACGAGCTACAACCCATTGCTAAATTCAGCTTGCAGCTTGCTTTTATAATCTTACAAGGGTACGAGTGAATCTTTCTAAAAGCAGAGTATGAACGTTTTAACTCAATAACTAAGAAAATGACATGAAGGTTTGATGAGAGCATTTCAAAATGTATATGAAAACAGCACACTGTACCCCATGATTGTATTAATGTACACAGTCATGCTATAAGATATAAAATAAAATAAAATAAAATAAAATAAATTTTATCAGAACACAGCTGGGCTCATTCATTTACACATTATCTGTGGCTGTTGTTTTACTTGAGCAGCAGCAGTGGTACCACATGGTCTGTGAACAGTATGCATGGTCTGTGAAGCCTGAAGTATTTGTTACAGTCCCCCATTCACAAAAAGTTTCCTGAATCCTGCAGCAACAAGTTGTGGCACCAGTAAACTTAGGAACAACTCTGTCTAGTGAGGCATTCTTTTTCGAGTGACTATGGAAATTTGTATATCTTTGATCTGTGCAGTTGGAAATAAAATGTGATATGCTGAAAGGCAACTATCAACCTAGTTCCAAACCCTCAGGATTTGGTGGTAAAAGCCAAGAAAAACCCCTGTTTGGAAGACTTGGGCTTACTATATCCCCATAGTATTGATGAATATGTTCTTTTCCAGATGGTTTCCATGTCCTTGGACAGCAACCTTTCTCTCTTGTAAAGCTCAGACTACAGAAAAGGTTTTTGGTAGCGTGCACCTTTCCAGTGCTGTCGGAGAGCAAATCACAGGATACAAGGTATTCTTGGTCAATGCCCACTTCCTCAAAACGTTTCTATGTAGGCAGATGTGCACTGCTGATTTTTAAATTATACATTAGCAGAAAGACCGTAGACAAACGGAATTATGGCCGTCAGAAAAGAGGCTGCGAGCTGCCTCACTCCATTAAACGCCGACAGAGAGAGAGGAAAAAAAATAAAATTCTTCTGCAGGTTCTTCCCAGTTTTCATGAAGAACCAGCTCTTCTACTTGGGGCTAAAAAAAAGACACACTAGACCAGATTGTTTTCATCTCATACTCCTTTGGAATTCAACGCAGACAAACTTTGCTTAACTTAGGCATGTCTAGCTCAAAGGAGGAAGGTGGTTATTATGTTCTAATATTTGAATATGGTCTCCATGTATCAACATCAGGTAACTAATCCATAACTGAAGCAACAAGCAGTGGATAATATCCCAGTCTAAGGCCAATAGAATAGGGAATGTCTGAATCAGGGAATCATAACTAGTATTTTTTTCTACTATGATGATTCTCTTTGTCATCTAATTTTCAAATTAATAGTTTATCAAAATAAAAACTCTTTACATGGCCACTGTCATTAGTGACCATGTATCAAATCGTGTGACCAATTTCTTAGGTCTTAATTGATGTCTGTATTTACAGTCAAGAGGAATAAGTTTTGGAATAAGAAGGGCAAGGTAGAATTTGCTAAGAAGGGCATGAGACCGAAGATAAACATAATTTTTAGATATGGATCTCTCTGGCTGTTTTGAATGAAGTCAAACTTTGGGGCTCAGCTTATTTGCTTCCTGCAGGATACTGACAACACTGGCAGGCAAACAAATTAAAGACCCATGTCTTGTATCTGTAAAGACCCGTGGGGAGCGAGAAGGCTGCCTGAAGACCGAATATGAGTGAAATGTTCCAGACTTCAATGCAAAGTTTTCAAGCGACAGAAATGCATGCATTCAGAGGACTGGGAGCACGCAGAATGGCTTTTAGGCTCCCAGACATTGGAAGGGGCATTACCCACCAGTGTCGCTTCCCTGGGAACTGGCAATGACTCACCAAGCAGGTTTTCTCCTTGGCAAGTTCCTCGACCTTTGCCACAAGATGATGTGCCAGAATTAAAAATATCAGGTCTTTATCATGACAATGAATGTTGCATAGATGACGTCCCAACTAAAGAATACCGACCTTCAATGCATCCCTATTTGTGGGGCCGGCCAACTGAAAGATAACTAAGGCAGAGGAAGTACCAATTATCTATAGAGCGATGTGTTTCAGTCCAATCATGTGCCTGCCGAACTCAGTGCATGTTTTTGCTTTTTTCTTTTCGCTCTCACTCATGTGGGTCAGTTTGTATATTCTTTGCTCGTCTGCATTTTACATAAATAAAAGCTTTTACGGAGCTTTCTACCCATGGAAAATCAGTGACGACTTTGTAAATTTCTTGGCTTATGATATTGAAAGAGGAGTTCAGGACCAGAGCCAAGCCTGTTTCTTATGGAAATAAACAATAGGAGAGGTTGAAAATGTGATCCTATTTTATCAATTCATAAAACCCTTCTTATTGTATTTAGAAATCTGCTAGGGTCAAGAAGGATGAGAAAATGGAAGGATTTCGTGTGGAAAGTCTTAACAACGTTCACAAGATTCTAGATTTAAGATGTGTATTTATGTTAGGTCCACAATGTAACAATAAACTCTGTATAATATTACCAAGGGACTGCATGTAATAATACTACGCAATATTCCCTTAAAATCTTCATGCATTTTAAAGTATTTAATGATGGTCTTAGAGCAGAACAGTCTGTGAAACTGTAATGTGGGATATAAAGTGAACTTCATGGAGTAGTGTCTAAACACAAGTTTTCATTTTTCTGATGGAAAGATTATAGAACTGGACAACAAAATAGCTACGTTCTAAAATCATTTGACCATCTATATCATGTACAATTTTTATTTGACTGTGATGACTCACCTTTTCCATGCAGGGAGAGTGATAATAATTTTACTTTGTATCCATTTGGTTAACATAAAAAATTAGCTAAAGAAATCTACTGTGACAAGGACATCACAGAAAAAGGCATTTGTTAAGTTCCTATTCTATATCGTGAAATCTAACCAACTTCAGAGTCAGTCTAGAATGGACGGTAATCTTCCTGTTAATACTGCACACGCATGAATTTTATTCGACATAAAATAAATGGAAGACGACAAGTCGATTTTCTTTCCAGATGGTATGAAAACAGCAAGGTCAGATTTGAAGAAAGGCTGTCCCTTTTTACAGAGAACTTAAAATTTATCACCTCTCTTTTAGGTTATAAAACTTGTTGTTCCTATTTTTCCCTGGATTCTTTGGCTTATGACCCACAGGTAGAGAAACGTGTAGGTCTTAGACGCCGATCTGCTCTTTCTGGTCTAGTAGGCTCCATGGCTTGCTTCCTGCCCTCCTCCTGCCCCAGACTTTATTGATTTCTTTCCTTCGGGTTTCAGATTGGCATAGCAATATGCCGGAATCTCAAAATTCCCTGGCAACAGTGGACAGCAAGCAGCTCGTTTTTCAAGGACTTTACAGCCTGCTCTCTGCCTTGGGCTGCTCCAAGAGTTAGTTCTCATACGACTTCTCGATATTTTCATAATTAGCTGCCCAGAATTTTCATAATTTGTAAACACAGTAAAGGGCTGTCAGACATTCAGGACGGGGAATGTGGCGAGGGGAATAAAAAAAGACCAGCTTCCTTAACCCATTTACGTTTGACTTGGGCAGAAAGCTGGGCTGGTGCCCACAGCAGTTAAACGATCAGGCGCACGACCCAGAGTGATTTTTCTTGAGGCGTCACTGCCACACACACCAGCCTGTGTTTTTTCTTGGCTCAGGTTGGCTTTGCTGATCATCCAGACCTCGGAAGCCCGTACCCCAGCCCCAGTTTCACATCTATTTTTCTCTGCCAAGGTGAAGGCGGCAAAACCCGCACATGTTTTTCTTTCTCCCCTCTCCGGGCAAAGCTGATTGCCTCCGGATGAAGCATCTTCCATCTCAGTGAACGCTGGTATTTGGCCTGGCACGACGAGCGGGATGGGCATGGCGCACAGAGGAGGGGGCACGATGCAAAACAAGTCTTCGCGGTAACTCGGGTGGGAGCTGCCCGGCGGTCCTGCCTTCTTGGGTTCCCAGGCCAAGCGCGAGCTGACGCACCGAAATTCTGAGCAAGAACGTGTTGGGGGAAGTTAAAAGGAAAAGCAAAGAAGGGTGGGGGGAAAATCACGGAGGATCCAAAGTATGCTTCTAACTAAGAGAGAGAGAAAGAAAAAGGAGCAAAATTGGGAGGAAATAGCCGGCAGAACATAGGACGATTCGGGAATGGTTTCTCAAAATGTAGGTCCAACTTGTTTCTCACAGACACAGGCAGATAAATTTAATAGTTAATTTTTAACACTATTATTTTTAACACTATTTTTCTTCTTACTTTCAGTTCTTACATCTTACTTCTTTATTCTGAATTTGTTTTTTTAATTTCACCGATTACAATTTAGTGACCTAAAAAAAGTTTCTTTGGAGGTTCCCGTGTCTGAACATGTCAATATTTTTGCCTCCATGTAGAGGAAATCTTATTTTTTTTTTTTGGTAAAGAATCTCTCTTTTCTGTATAACAGTTGTGTGTTCATTCCCCAGTCTCACTATTTCTATGGCGCATCCAGCTGAGTAGCTACGTAATTCTTTTTTTTTTCTCTATTATTTTTCTTTTCTCTCTCTTTTTTATTTCTTATAGCATAACTGTGTACATTAATGCAATCATGGGGTACAGTGTGCTGTTTTCATATACATTTTGAAATACTCTCATCAAACTGGTTAACATAACCTTCATGTCATTTTCTTAGTTATTGAGTTAAAACATTCATACTCTGCTTTTAGAAAGATTCACTCGTAATTCTTTTCTGAAGCCAGCTGTTCACATATTTATTTTTGTGATTCTTTTTATTGGTTTTATAAAAACTTCTTCACTATTCTCTCTATTCTTTGCATCGAGGGCTTCTCCATATTAATTTCTTTTACATTTTTAATTATTTTTAAATGCTTTGGATATTACTTCTGAATTCACAAAGTCTTTGTTAGATGAGGTCAAGACTGAACTGCATCCTGTGAGTTAAGTTTCCATTTATTCTATTTCATATTTCTTTTTAAATAATTTTGAAAATTTTTTGTCTATTCTTTTTTTTTCTTTTTCCTGATTGTTTCTCTCTCTCTCTTTTTTTTTTTTATTAAATCATAGCTGTGTACATTAATACAGTCATGGGGTACAGTGTGCTGTTTTTATATACAATTTGAAATATTTTCATCAAACTGGTTAACACAGCCTTCATGTCATTATCTTAGTTAAGACATTTATATTCTACATTTAGAAAGATTCACATGTACCCTTATAAGATGAATCATGGGCATGATCCCACCAATCACCCTCCCTCCACCCATCCTCTCCCTCCCCTCCACCCCTCCCCTCCCTGTCCCCTTTCCCCATATTCTTGGGCTATAATTTTATACTTCCTCCTTTTTAATACTTCTCTGCCACCAGTTTTGCTAGATTTTATGATTTTTTTCTTAGTATTCAATTTAACTTTATACTTTTATCTCTATTAATTTATTTTTTATTGTTTCGGATTCATTGAGGGTACAAAGAATTAGGTTATACTGATTGCATTTGTTAGATAAAGCCCCTTCTATAATTGTGTCCCTCTCCCAAGGGGTGACCCCCTCCCTTGGTAGTCATACACCTTGGGGGCCATACACCATGACCCCCATCCCTCTCCCTCCTCCCCTCTCCTCACTTGCTCCTTCCCCTCTCCCCACCCCCGCATTAGCTCATCTACTGCCTTCGTATTGAATTGAGTACATTAGATTCTTGCCTCTCCATTCTTGTGATATTTTACTGAGAAGAATGTGTTCATCCTCCATCCAGGTTAACACAAAAGATATAAAATCTCCATCTTTTTTAGTGGCTGCATAATATTTCTTGGTGTACATATGCCACAGCTTGTTAATCCTTTCCTGGATTGGTGGGCATTTAGGCTGTTTCCACATTTTGGCGATTGTAAATTGAGCTGCGATAAACAGTCTAGTGCAAGTTTCCTTATGATGAAAGGATTTTTTTCCTTCTGGGTAAATGCCCAGTATGTACCTCCTTTTACTTAAAAATAAACTGTTTTTTTCCCCCCAAATGGTTTTGCTGCACTCCCTGTCTACTTTAAACAGACTTCATTTAAAGTAACTTCAGACTGCTCCATCATTTGTGTTCTATCATGCCAAGAGTGTGACATTTTTTGATGATAGTGTTGGTCGACTATCTTCCTTAATGTAAACTTTTCTTACATGCTTTGTGATTTTAGACTGTATACTTTAGTTTAGCAAACTATCTTTGCTTTTGTCTCAAAAAATGACTCCCCCATCCACTGAAGGTTTACTTTGGTGTCTCTAATATGTAATGCTGGGATAATGCTGCCAGTCTCCGAGTCAGCAGGTGGCTTGATTCAGGTCCCCCTTTTCCTTTGTGCTTTCATCTGCTCCTGCACATGGCCCCAGGTGGCTTTATATGAGCAACAGTCCCGCAAAGCAATCCAGCCCCTTTCCATTGGTGGCAGTACCCACACAAGCCACTCGCTCTGTGCCATCATCTAAGTTTAAACATCTAAGTGGAGATGTTTAAAAGAGTTAAGACTATTTCTGTATGCTATAAGCCATTATTGTAAATCTATATACAAGTAACAATGTTTACCTGAAAACATTTTAATTATTTTTAAAAACAACGCAAAAACCAAAAAGTTAAAATAAAAACAACATAGTATTCAAACTATGTAATATTTGTAATTACTTCAGTTCCAAATTTGTAGATCAATTTGGGAGAGTTGATAGTTTGTAGCAATGTATTTCCTGTTTTTTTTTTTTTTTTTGGTTAACCATTGTTTTGTTTAAGATAATGTTTGTGTAAATGTATCAGAATTTTATGTAGCCAAAAAAGAGTTTCTCTTGATGATACACACATACACACACAGACACAGATACACAGAACTTCGGTGTAGTTACAAGAGGCTTCCAGTTGTTATATAAGTACCTGAAGAAAATGTGGAGTTAAGAGAGATATAAATTGTTTGTGCAAGCCACTGGTTTTGTTCTAGTTCCCCACCAGATGAGGGACTCATGGTCTCTATCTAGCTACAGAAATTAACCTCCATCACAACAGTGCTGTTCTATTCCTGGAGCTCAGCTATACTAGTTATTTATTTATCCTCTGCTTACTGCCATGTTTCTGTTCTATTTCAAGTTCTTAGAAGTGTCCATCTAATGAGTGAACAACCCTACACTTTTTTCCCCTTTTGACATTGTTATTAATCACTGCTATGGGTTTGAAGCAGTGCTATAAAATGGTCTCTGCATCATGAGGACTAGAGGAGCCTGCCATTGTTTTTGGCCTGGATAGGACAACGAGGTCATCTATCTCCTAGTATCATTCCAGGCAAGTAACGGGAACAGAAACCAAAACCATAAACTTTGACTCTTGTGCAAGGTGCAATGACTTTTCTTTGCCTACACCTTTTGCTTATACCACAACTTCAGTGGTTATTTGACTACCATAACCTTCTGTGTCCTTGGTGGCCTTCTCCATTAGACTCTGAGCGGTTGGCGGCCCGTAGCCTGTGTCCCCAGGCCCTGGCAGTGCACTTGGCGTGCACGACACCAATATTGTTGGAATCCACCAACCAGTAAATCAATAAAGAGATGAAGAACTAACGAGTTAGGGGATGAAAGAGTAAATGAACTCAGGTTCCTGCTCATTCTTCTCACTGTTCTTTCTCTATTTTCTTCTTTATCTCTATTTCTCCCTTTCCGTGATCTATAGCAGTGGTTCTCAACCTGTGGGTCGCAACCCACAGGAACTGTATTAAAGGGCCACAGCATTAGGAAGGTTGAGAACCACTGATCTAGAGTATTCTAGAGTCTTCGACTATTCCTCTATTTTCTTAGCTAAAAACAAGTGAATGAACTGGTCTTCTATTATGCCTGTGCATATTTTTCTAAAGTCATTTCATTTTCTTTTCAATTCCTTCATTGTCTCTTCACTTCTCATTTTAGATCTTAAATGTTGGTTCTATTTTACTTAAATGATACTGTGCCCCCAAATCACATTCCAAGGTGTCTTTCCTCTGAAAGCAGCTCTCACTCATGGCTTCTGACTGGGTGTCAAGGACACTATTCTCTCTATAAGCCATGCTCAAAACATCTGACCCATCTCAGACACAGTCTAATTGAATTGTCTTTCTTTTGTTTTTTAATTAAACCATAGCTGTGTACATTAATTCAGTCATGGGATACAATGTGCTGGATTTATATATAATTTGAAATATTTTCATCAAACTGGTTAACATAGCCTCTGTGGCATTTTATTAGTTATTGTGTTAAGACATTTATATTCTATATTTACTAAGTTTCACATGTACTTGTGAAGCATCTTACAAGGGTACATGTGAAATGTTTTTCTTAATGCTTTTGACAATTATCCATCATTATGCTGTCACTAAAACAAAACTAATAATAATAACTATAATATCAATAATACATTAACACTAGTGATATATAAACTTTCATCAAATCTTTCCTCTGGCT
>NW_003852413.1:9714647-9724500 GCF_000181295.1 Otolemur garnettii
CAGCTCTGGTGTATGTGGCTGGTGCCTTAGCCACTGAGCTACAGGCACTGAGCCTGCATTTTTCTTTAAATTCACTTAACCCTTAAAACAAAAAATGTTATGGATAGTACTATTAAATTCCTCACTTGGGCAGGGTGACTCACACCTATAATCCTAGCACATTGGGAGGCTAAGGCAGGAGGATCATTTGAGCTCAGGAGTTTGAGACCAGCCTGAGCAAAAGCGAGGCTCAGTCTCTATTAAAAATATAAAAAAAAAGGAGTCAAGAGGATCACTTGAACCCAAGAACTTGATGTTGCTGTGAGCTATACTGCTATAGCACTTTAGCGAGGGCACCAGAGTGAGACTTTGTCTCAAAAAAAAAAAAAAAAATTCTTCATTTTGAAGCTGAGATAACTAAAGCAAAGAAGTTGAACCTCAGTTTAGCATTTATTATAATAATATCAGCATTATTCCAATAGTTTTTTAATCATCTCTACTTGTAGTCTTGGACTAGTTTATCCATACAGGGACCTCAATATTGGAGGTTTGTTAGGTCAGTGATTTGCAGTAGAAGACCTAGAGGTGAAAGGCATCTGTCCATTGCTGGATGGGAATAACATAAATCAGTGATGTTTCTAGTTTTATTTTCAAATTCACAAAATAGCCAAACTTCTCCAATGAAGTGAGTGAGACTGTGGGTGGGTGGGACTGAGGCTTGCCTAGCTCCTAGAAACTTCACCCAGTTTCTTGACAATAGTAAAAGGTTACTCAAACAGTCTTTCAACTTTGTCTGATTATGATTTCATGCTAAAATGAGGGTGATTATTAGGTCTGAGAGGTTAGACACGGGCCTTGTCTGTTGGCCACTGTTGAAAATGTTTTGCTGAGTTAAAGTTCTTGTACCAACTGTGTATCTCTTTCCTCCCTAACACAATCCTTGATTCTTCTTCTAGAGAAGAACCCCTAAATCCTCTTCCATAGAGTATAACGCCTAGAACTTAAAGTTGGATGCTTCTCTATATCACTTACATGTTAACAGTCCCCTAGACCTTAGAAAAACTAAGAAGTCAACAGTCTCCAGAAGATTTCTAATAGAGTTAAACCATGGCTGATTGAGTGTGGAGGTTCGCACAGGCCCTCAGAGGAAGATGCTTGAGCAGCAGAATGTACCAAAACATTATTAACCCCAGCCAGAAGCCAGCCAGCCAGTCAGTACCTAGGTTCTTCTTTTGAGGTACACAAGATTATTCATCTGGGAGTCTTCTAAATTCTGTTTCCATGATCATTATATATATTCCTGTCATTTCAGCACCTACTGACCTGCACAGGCCCCAGCCTGCCTACCTATAGTATAGGAATTCACCCTCAGTTTACAAAGAAAGTTTAGAATCAGTGTAGGGGCAAGATGGCTATTGCTAAAACACAGCCCCTGAGAATTTAGAACCCAGAGGAGCAATCCTGGGAACAAGACTCATACTGGTAGACAGAGGTTGTCAACTGGATAAAACTGGCAACATCACAGCTACATCTCTTATGGTAAAGGGGATCTGAAGAAGGTACCAGGGTCTTTAACAATTCAGCGTCTTTACCAGAATCTTACCCACAGCCTAGGTCAGACTTTAGCATGCCTTCAGAATTATCTGGCAGGCTTGTGAAAACCCAGATTTCTCAGACTCATTTCCAATCTCTGATCTAGTATCTTTAAAGCAGGCTGAGGATGTGCATATCTAACATGTCTTCAAGTGCTGCTGATCTGGAGGCCCTACTTTGATCTATGGTACAGGTAAGTACATTGGCACTGGTTGGGAGTCAAGAAATATACAATTCCAATTATATGTTTTTTTCTTTTCCTTTTCATTTTTTTTGACTCAGATACTATCTTCATTGTCTTACATCTTAATTTTTTCCTTCCTTCTTGAGCTCAGTTATTTTCAATAAAAATTTAGTCACCTGATATTACTCATTAATGTCTATATCCATGGCATAGCATTTTTGTCTAAAAGAAGAAACCTTTCTAAGATGTTCTCCCTGGGAGGATACACTGTAAGGACAGCCTCCCGCCTGTCTCTCCAGCTGCCTACTTTACTTTATCAACTGGATATTCTTATTCACAAGGATTAAAAATAACTAAATCAGGTGGCTTTAATGCATAATGGTCCATGGAAGAACTCAGTGACTTAAAACAATAAACATTTATTACATTCTTGCTCATGAGTCCATGGGTTATCTGGGCCATTTTTCTGGTTTTGGCTGGGTTCATACATATGTCTGTGGTCAGCTGGTGGTTGGGTAGGCAGCTCTGATGATTTTGGCTTGGCTCCCTCTCATATTTGGGTGTTGGCTAACTGCAGATGGGGCTAGTGTGGCCTCAGCTGAGACAGCTCAACTGTCTTCCATGTGGTCCCTTCCTATTTGCAGGCTGGACCCTGGCTGAGAGCCAGGACAGTGGCAAGACTCCAGGAGAGAGAACAGAGACTCTCCAGGTCTCTTGTGGTCTAGGCTCAGAACCAGTGCACTGTTACTCTTGTCACCTACTGTTGGATAAAACAATTTTTATAGTGAGAGTGGGCAGATCCACCAAAGTTCTAAGGCTAAGAGTATGGATCCAGAAACATCAGTAAGTGGGACCATCAAGGCGGTCAAAGTAAACAACATAAAATTTGTTTAAATCTTATATTAATTATCTTAAGTGATAGGGAGCCAAGAGCCAACCAACCTACAGAGTTGGTTGACAAAATAACTCAGTGGTGTCATGAAGGACATAGACACTTTCCAGCCTTTCTCTCAGTTATTCTCAGTCACTGGCTTTCCCTTGGGCTGGCTCATTTCAAGGTCTCAAATGGCTATCAGCAGTAATTGCAGAAGTGCACCTCAGGGTTCACATCTAGTGAAAGATTTTACCCAAGAGCTCAGACAGGGTGTCTCCTGTGTCAACATGGTGCCAATCAGCCTGTGCCTCCCCATTTCCAAACCAGCCCCTTGCTTTGAGCTGCAAGTAACAAACTCCCATACCAAGAATGGGTTAAACAATTGAGGCCATCGGTGTCTAGTCCACAAAGAAGTCTAGGGTGATCTCACACACAAAGAGAATTGGAGGCATGGCAGTTCTGGGATAAGTTCACCAAGGAGACCACATCATAGGGAAGTCGAGCTCCTCCCACTCTTTTCTGTTGTCCTCAAAACTGAGATTCTGTCCCCTTGTGCTATACCTCTAAGCCTTATGTCCTTACTCAATAGCCAAATGTAGGAAGGAGTCATATAGAGATGACAGCTAGCTTCATGCTTTCTCTCTTTATACATATACACAATCCTTTCCCTAAACAGATTTCTCTTTATGCCTAATTGCTACTCCTGGCTTCCAGGGAAGCTGGAAAAATGAGCATCTGTCCCTACTGCCTGTCTCATGGGAGACAAACTATTTCAGGATGAATGACGAAACTAAAACATTTGCACTGTTGTCTTTGTGCAACTTGTTGCCTTATACATTTCAGAACAATAAAATCAACCATCTCTTTAGGCAGAGGTCTGTGCAACACTAATTACTTGGTGTTCATGCACTTGAATTATGTAGGCAATCCAGGGTGTAGATATTTCTTATACCAATACCAGACTACAAAGATGTATTTCTGAAGACCAGGAGGACATTCAGGCATTCCTAGTTGATTAAGACATGGGTTGCATTGGGAAAGAATTTTCAGTCTAAAACTTTTACTAGTTGTCTGTGATTGAGTCACAGGTGAATATGACTAAACACATATCCTCTGTGAAGTCAGGTATCCAGTGTGAAATTTGTCCTCATCATCATCCTTTTGTAAGTAATCCTTTCAATCATAGGACTTACCTAAAGAAGTACCTAGTACTCTGAAGTCAGTGTATTGTGTACCAGTGAGCCCTGTTTGGGCTCTGTGGAATGTATCCTGTAAGAATCTTAAATCCATTCTAAATTCTACAAATGAGTTGTTGAGTGAATGTGTTATCCTTCCAAGTTTTCCATTGCATCTACTCAGACTTATAGTCAACTCAAAGGACCAGATGGTTAGAGGAAGGACCAGATGGTTAGAGGAGCAATTTAGGGACACAGAGGTCATCACATTGCTTAGCATATAAGTAGTATTAAAAAAGAATTATGTATTAGATTTTGGGGTACAAACTTCTTCGTGTTGCATAGATTTCCAATTATATGGTTATTTTAACTGCCAACTCCTAAGAAATGCTCTCACATTCTCCTGGTTCATGCCTTGAAAAACATAGCTAAGGCTAGGCACCTGTAGCACAGTAGTTGCGACATCAGCCACATACACTGAGGCTGGCGGGTTTGAATCCAGTCAGGGCCAATTGCAACAATAACAAAATAGCCAGGCATGTGGCAGGCACCTATAGTCCCAGCTACTGGGAGGCTGAGGCTAAGAGAATTGCTTAAGCCCAGGAATTTGAGGTTGCTGTGAGCTATGATGCCACGGCACTCTACCAAGGGCAACATAGTGAGACTCTTAAAAAAAAAAAGAAAAAAAAAAAAGAATAACATAGCTAAGGGAAAACACTGAAAACTATTTGGCTAAGAGCATGTTACCAGACTCTCTATCTTGCTTAGTTTCATTAATGGAATACAAATGATGGGTTATGAGTCACCCATCACCATTCACCATCCTAAGCTCAACTATCAAATGCTGGCTTGGAGGAATGAGAGGCATGTGGTTCAGAAGAAGAGGGTATGTCAGAGAAGCCCAGAAACAAAGGGTACCTGAAGGTCAGTAAATGCTTTTTTCCCTTGTTAGCTAAGCCAGAGCTTCCTTTTTGAGGGGGCTGTGACTTCAGCCTCTTCAGTTAGGAGCTTAGTTGAACAACGGGAATGATTAGTTCATTTCCTGGTTGGAGTTTATAGTTGCAGGAATGGTTTTAATATACCCAAGGTTTTGGCTTTGGTTTTTGATTTCAAACTCCAGCAAGTCTTGAATTGTTTATTGAATCTATGTTGAGAAACAGAACACAGAGATGAAGCTAATAATTGGCAAAATTCCCAATCCTTGTGTCATGATGGTCATTAATTAGGGTAGGGGTAATGCAGGGAAAGCGTCACTGATTTGAATCACTTTTTCTAGACATTTTTCTTGGGGGGGGTTATAATGAGCAGTTCTACTGTGTTTGTGTAAACACAGAGATTGCATTAGGAAGCAAAAAGAGTGAAAAATTAGTATATGTTTTGTTTCATTGGCACATTAGCCAAGGAAAAGTGAACCAAGCCTTTTCCTGATCATTATTTTCAACCTAAAACTTCATTGTATCAATCAGTTGAATACTAGTATAAGAGAATCTTGACTTTACCTAATAAATGCAATCAGTGTAACCTAATTCAAATGAAAAAAATAAATCACAAAACTTTTAAGTTAAAACAAAGAGAATCTTTATTGAAGAGTCACAGTAAAATAATTCATTTGCTGTGTATTCCACTCACTTTCATGTAACTAGAGGCTGATGTCATATTTCATGTGGAGGGTGAGTCTCTTCTATTGGAGAAGGAACAGTTTCCTGCTGCCTTGTAGCTGGTCATGACTCACTCACAGTAGGGGAAAGGGTCCTGGCACTGTGCATCTCTAGGGGCTCTGAATCTTAGAAACATGGGTAAACACTGAAAAGTTTTTCTTACTTTGTCTTGTATTTTTTAATTTATCAAAAGTTCCAAAATCTCCCAATTCAGATTTGTAATAATTATGGACATTGCGTGATTGCTCACATGTTGAGGGATATTTCTTATATTCCGTCTAGGTGTGTCCTCAGTGACATGGTGGATGGGGAATGGGAAGACTATAGTCTTCTGATCTGATGTCTTGTCTGGGTCAGCACATTTAACCTATTCTTTCAGCTTAGTTACTTTTTTAGTGAAATTGCAAAATGGAAGGAAGATGGCTTTACTAGATACTGATGTAGAAGGCAATGTAGCATAAACAAGAATACAAAATTAAAGTTCTGAAGATCTCTTTTATTTACGAGACGGCCTCCCATTTTTGCATCTCTTGCAACATATTCAGGTGCTCTGTTTTTTCACTTTGCATCCAGATGAAATGATGGTGTGTAGCCCAGGGTCTGTCAAGAGTCCTTATAAGCAATGGCCTTCTTATTACCCTTTGTGAGATATTTACACGGAAACCTCAGGAGATTTTTTAATTGAAAATCTTCATGCATGGCAGGGTGTGGTGGTGTTCTCTAACATGTACTAATGACAATGGAGTGTGTGGGTGTAATGTATGGCAAAAATCCCACAGGGCATCTATCTTCAGCCACTTGAAGTGCCAGGATTGCTCACCACACCCTATCTTGGTTTGGAAACTCTTCACAGAACAGGAAACTCCTAGGCCAAAGCTGAAATAAGTCCCTTTCTCTAAATAGAAAAAGTATACACAAAACAAAATCCACTCCCATTTCTAAATGTCTGGCCTGTTGGGTTATAGACCAGGAACCAGATTCCAATATGAAGCCTATTTTGCTTTGTAGGTGAGATTAGTCAGAGATTGCTGTTGGGAGAAAGCAGAGGCCTGTGTTTAGCAGGACGTGGAGAGGCAGCTTTGCCTTGGAAACAGCTTCCCATTCCTATCAGAGGTATTGCATCTGTCCATTAACATTTATAGATATGTTTGAAAATTGGCCCATAGTAATGTCTGTGAAACTTAGCTCTTTCCATAGAAATTTTCTGAAATTAAAAAAAAAAAAAATGTGTGTAGGTGTGAGAACATGAGAGAGAGAGAGAGAGAAGGAAGAAAGAGACTGAGAGATTTCTTGGCACACAGATTAAGATCTTCAGAAATGTAAGCAATCACCTACAGAAGCTAGCATGGCCACATCCATCTCCTATTGTCCATCCCTTTTCCATTCTTCCCTGAATTATGAGCCCACACTGAAACTCTGGATCTTCATAGATACTCTTTTAATTTTACCTTAGTTTCATCTGTGAAGAATTTCATTTTAAAAATGGGTTATATCATTCAAAATTAGGCAGCTAAAAATAAGATTAATGAGGTTTCTAGCTAAAGGATTGCAGGAGTTATTCTAGAGCTGGGTTTCTTTGGCAAACTTGATTGGCTATTTAATTATGAAACTGATGGTATGAATATTAAAACTATTAATGCTGTGTGTGTGAGGAGGGAAGTTGATTTTCTGATTGCATTTTGTCTCATTGCTAAACACAGCTGCTTCACACTCCCATATTCAGTTCCCCAAGGCAATCCTCCTCAACAATTTTCATTATTTGTTTACATAGCTCCAATGAATGTTTGATACTCTTACTATTTCTTAATTTTTCAGGGTTTTGGCTGTCCTTTTCCTTACCAATTATCTTCAGGAATCCTACAACCCGTCATTACAGGAGACCTAGGTGGTGATTGTTACTAGATCAATATTTCTTTCTCTGGTGTTATGACTATGGAAATGTTACTCATGTCTGAGCCATATAGTGTACTATAATCATTTTTCCTTTATAATTTCTTTTTGTTATTGATGATTGCCTTCTTTTTTTCTTTATATTGCTCATCAGTTCAAGGCTAAAGTTTGCCTCAGCTCTGTGTGTGCTTTCAGTATGATTATAGACATTTGGTAATCTATCAATTTTATCTTCTGACCCACTCTTCCAAAACATTTTGGCATACTTCAGTCAAGACTGATTACACTCTATATTGGCTACACAATTGCTAAGATTGTAATTTTTTAAAATCATTAGCTTGGTTCCCTTTACCTTTTCCAAATTGGATTTCTGTTTTTCAGAACCAAGTCTTCTTTCCCCTCTGGGAGTGTCATGACAGTATTTGCAAGACTGTGTCATGTGATCCTTCATGAACTGGGAATTTAATAGGATGTGTTATTTTCACATTGGAAATAATTTTTGTTAAAAATATTTTGAACCTGGCTCGGCGCCTATGGCTCAACCGGCTAAGGCGCCAGCCACGTACACCTAAGGTGGCGGGTTCGAATCCCCAGCCCGGACCCGCCAAACAACAATGACGGCTGCAACCAAAAAATAGCCGGGCGTTGTGGCGGGCGCCTGTGGTCCCAGCTACTTGGGAGGCGGAGGCAGGAGACTCGCTTGAGCCCAGGAGTTGGAGGTTGCTGTGAGCTGTAATGCCACGGCACTCTACCCAGGGGGACAGCTTGAGGCTATGTCTCAAAAAAAAAAAAAAAAATTTGAACCCACAGAAATTCTTGGTCTTGCTAAAAAACAAAAAATATTTTGAAGACATTTCTCCACAGTCTTGGTATTTAATGTTTAAAAACCTGTCACTGTAGATTCCAGAGCCTTTATATAAAAACCACTTTTTCTTACTACAAAATTATAGGATCCTTTGTTAGTTACAAGAGTTGGTTTTATTTGCTATTCAATGTCTTCAAGAGTTTAGAAACTTAAAATACCAGTTACTTCCAGTGTGAAGAGTAAAGATGAAGAAAAAGATTGGTTGGAAGTCTACTTAAGACAAAAGTAGAATCCTCCCTCTCTCTCTCTCTCTCTCACACACACACACACACACACACACACACTCCAGGATTATCCTTATTGAGGGGTAGTTAGATCTATATATGGGCATCAGACAAGTTTGCATCATTCTCCATGCCAGCAAATAACTTGACATTTAATAATGTATTCTAGTAAGAGCAGAGCAGGAAAGATTCTATACTGAGAATAAGGCTTACTGATGAGATAGTTTGCAGTTTCCTTAAATACTTAGATTCTAGAATATTGGAAGCCAGGGGTCTACACTCAATATAGGTAATAGAAAGTCTCTCTTCTAAGAAACTTAACTACTCCAAGAGTTCAAATTTAAAGTATTGCCCTTGGACTTGCACGGGGAAATTACCTCACAGAGCTATTATACAGAAAGATCACCATCAACAAGTCCTGGACATTTGAAGGAAAAATGTAGTATTAAAAATAGAGAGAAAAGTAAGAAAGCAGACACAAAATGTTGGCAGTTGGAAGAATAAAACTAGGCAGAAAAATTAATATTTTCAAAGAGATGAGAAATTGATCTAAGAAAAAAGAAAATACTAGCATGATCATAACTCACAACAACCTCAAACTGCTAGGCTCAAGTGATTCTGCTGCCTCTGCCTCCTGAGTAGCTCAGACTATAGTCTTGTACCACCTTATCCAGCTAATTTTTTTTTTCTTTGAGACAAGGCCTCACTATGCTTCCCAAGCTAGTCGTAAACTCTTGGCCTCAAGTGATATCCCTTCATTGAACTCCATGCTGGGATTTACAGGTGTGAGCCACCACACCCAGGCTAGAGTCTTTCTTGAAGTAACATATGGTCAGTTCACCCAATGACCACCACATCTCTATTCTGTGAAAAAGCATCAGCAGAGTACTATCCTTGTTTAGAACAAAGTATTAGTTACTATCTTAGTTTTGCTGCTATAACAAAATATCAAAGACTGGGTGGTTTACAAAGAATGGAAATGCATTTCTTACAGTTCTCGAGGCTGGAAATCTGAGGTCAGGCTTGCTTGGTTAATGGTTGGGTTCTGGTGAGAACCTCTTCCAGGTCACAGCTTGCTGACTTTTGGTTGTATCTACATGGTGGAAAGAGACTGAATTAGTTTTCTGGTCTTTTCCTATAAGGATGCTAATCTCATTCATGAAAAATCCATCTGTATTTTCTAATTACCTCCCACTAACCCCACCCTTCCAAATATCATCACACTGGTGATTAAATTTCAACTTACGAGTTTTGGGGGAAAGCAGACTTTCAGTCTACAACAGTTCCTGTTCAGTATTTGTGCAAGAAATCAATGACATTGTCTTTCCTTGAAAAACACAAAATGTAGTTTATAAAAATGACATGAGGCACTAGAAGTCCCCACATTCTCCTTTTTTTTTTTTTTTTTTTT
>NW_003852413.1:9725511-9747297 GCF_000181295.1 Otolemur garnettii
TTTCATAATAGGGGTGTGTACATTGGATACTTTTTCTTCCATTCCTGTGATACTTTGCTAAGAAGAACATTTTCCAGCTCCATCCATGTTCACATGGATGCTTATTTTCCACATTTAAAAATTCTGTGCAAGTTGCATACACTTGATTTAGACTGCTTGCCACCCAAGGCAGAATCAAGACCTCAACTTTGGTGAATGACTCTGGAAACTCCTACCACTGATAGTGAGATGTCCATCACCAGCCATCTACACTGTGCTGGGATTTTGTTTTGTATCTCAGGAAAGCTGAGAGAATGCGAGAAAGATTAAAGAAATTCTCTCATCTTAGGTCTCTTCTGTCAACAAGTTAGTCAAATGTCTCCTTTGTAAACGCAAATTATCATGCAAACTGGTGAGTACTAAATATGAGAAGACATTGAGATTTGGAGAAACACCTTAATAAAATGAGTCATTTACAGTGTGGCTGTAGGTTTAATTTTATTATTATTGCTAAATGTGTAACTAGACTACTTTCAGACCAGTGAATCCTAATATAGTGGCCTGGGACAGCAGATTTTCAATAAAATATCTTGAATGGAACATGTAAACACTAGAAGCCCAGGATTTCTATGTAGGTAACTAGGTTTCAAATTTGTGGTACTGTGTTTATCACAAATAGTGAGTGAATTTTATTTGCGTATCCTGACTTAAAAATCTAGAACTTAATGAGTATTTGAGGACTGCTTGCTCATTGCAAAGTGAATGATAAACAGAGAGAGTTTGTTACTCTCTGACTCATTAGATAGTTCCTGTTTAAAAAGTAAAGCTCCTCCTAGCACTGTGGGAGGCCAAGGTGGGTGGATTGCCTGAACTCACAGGTTCAAGACAAGCCTGAGAAAGAGCGAGACACTGTCTCTAAAAATATACAGGGGTTGTGGCAAGTGCCTGTAGTCCCAGCTACTCGAGATGCTGAGGCAAGAGAATCACTTAAGCCCAAGAGTTTCAGGTTGCTGTGAGCTATGCTGTCATAGCACTCTACTGAGGGTAACAAAGTAAGACTCTGTCTCCAAAAAAAATAAGAAAAAGTAATGCTCTTACCTGCAAAAATAAGAAAGTTGAGAAAAAACGTTCCCCATGTGGAGAGGGAAACAAGCAAATTTCAATTAAACCAGTAGTTCTTTTTTCCTATATGCTTATTCATTCATTTTTCATTTTAAAAAGAACACATTAGAATAAATTTATCCCTTACCTTATGCCACAATGGGCAAAATATTAAACAGACTATGGAATATTAATGCTGTGTTGACTATCTCTACCAGGGATATAGGCAAATTCTTTCTGTAAAAGGCAAGATAGGAGAGATTTTAGGTTTTTCAGACCATGTGATTCCTATTACATCTTCTTTCTCTTTCTTTTCTCTTTCTCCTCCTCCTTCTTCTCTGGTAATGCTCTAAAATATGAAAAAAAAAATTACTAGGTCATGGCAATGCAGTTCTCTGGCCTGATTATAATCCTTGATCTATACAATGATCCCACTCAATTTAAAATTCAAAATCAGACAGAAGCTGTCATCTGAATTTGTTATGAGTATAGTGAGAACAGAATGTAACTCTAAAAATATCATAGATTTTATTATTCTAACTATTCCCAAGGCAAAATTAGGATGTATATTTGCGTAGTGACAGAAAAAATAAAACCGGAAATAAGCGTCCATTCTGATATACCAGCAGTTCCTATTTTATTGTGCCTTTTGGGTGAGCCTTATAGAAACTGGTAGAACTGCTAAATGCACGGCAGGATTTCTAAGTTTTGAATTAGATTACAGGCAAGAGAAAAAATATGGCTGTTTATTCATAGGATCACAGTGTCTGGGGGATGTGATGAATGGAGTTGCTTTTTCCTGGTCTATGTATTACTGGTGTATGCAAACAGTTAACAAAACACAGGTACTCACAGGAATTGTTGCCAGTGGTGTGATAATAAACCTGGTCTTTAGAAAATATTTTTAAAAGTATTTGCTGATTGGCATGGTGTAAATGCCCCCCACCATGGCCCATTTCAAGCTGTCAGTGGTTTAATAATCTGCTGATAAAATTCTTGCCAATGTAATAATCCGTTGTCTGGGCTGGAAGGACAATGCTTATTCCCTATGATCCTGCAAAGAGAGAGTTTTCTATGTCTTGGGATGCTTCCTTTGAAAGCTATTCCTTACGGTCAGATTGACTTCATGTTTGATCAGTGTTTTGAAGGAAACAACATACAAAACTGTGACCACTGTTAAATTACAGAAAGCATTTTTACTAAGGTAAAATCTACACCCATAAAATATCACTTTTGAAGAGCATTTTAGACATTCAAGGTCTATGAGAATGGGCATGATGTACCCTCCCAGCAGCTGGGTGAAGAACGCGTTCACAAGACCATCTTTTCCAAGATGAGGCACTCGTGGTTATGCAAACTACACTGCTGCTGTGTTAGCCTGGTTGCTTTTCCACGCCTCGAGCACATCATTCCACCTGGATCACTCACAGCATTTGCTGACTTGATGGGAAATGAGTAAGAGTGTTTCATTCAACCAAAAGCACGTCCGGGACTGGGCTACAACTGTTAAGCGTTCTCTTCACTGTCCTTAAATAGAGATAGGGAAGCTGTGATTTGAAAGTAGTTGCATGCTTTCAGGTGGTTTGCAAGATGGAAATCGTAGACACCTGGGCTGTTATATTACTCATGGCTTGTTTTATGACTATGATTGATGCCAGATGAAAGTTGCTCCAACAGGCTGCAAGGCTTACTCAGGTGAGTTTATAATGACGTTCTGATAAGGGTACAGCCATTGGGCAAATCACCACGAGCCTCTGAAAGTTCACCAGAGATTGCTATCAGCAGCACACATCTGTTTATTTCCTTGACCTTGTGACAACTTATCCAATTCACAGATGTGTGCACTCCAAGATGAAGGAAAGAACATTGTGGTATACATCTTCTTTTATCGGAGTCTATTCCAGTCTGTTTTCTTCACAATTGATTTTTTTTTTCTTTCCTAGAGTAAAATGCTTCTGTTTGAATTGTATTTTCAGGACACCTTGGGGAACCTACTGGATGGTTGGTGGAGTGTGGAGGAACAAAGGGAAAAGAAAATGGAAAGAAAAAAAAAAGAAGAGGTTTTTTTTTTTTTAGACAATCGACTCAGTCTTTCTCTCAGACCATACACCTGTTTCTTTCAAGTTTATTTCAGGAGTAACTACGACTATGATTTTATTATCCTGTGACCTTCATTCTACATTCCCCTTTATGAAGCAATGGCATTAGATAGTGAACTCCAAATATTGCAAGGGCTATGGATATAGTTAAAATACACATCTGGGAACAATGGCCATTTTCATGATGGAAGAAAATTTCTACAGTTAAATAACACCCCAAGAAAACTAATTAATCTTCAAAATGTTAAAAATGTCCAGAAAAGCATAGTGCATGATTGTAAAACATAAGAAGAGGGCATTCACACGTGATGTCTGCTGAACTCGTGATTGCTTTTTATTTTCCAGTGTCACTCTATTCAGACTTTAAAGACCAGATCTCCAATTCAAACAAACTACAGAAGCAGATGAATCGTCCCATTTCATTTTTATAGTGTGACTCAGCAGCTGTGCTCCGTTCAGGGCAGGTTGAGCATTCTAATAATTCACTCTAATTAACTACTCCTCTCTGATAATGGGTCCTCTTGGCATAATCCACTAAAGAGAGCTTTGAAGTTGGCTCGAGTTACCAGCAGGAAATATGATAACACGTTCTGATGCTGCTTAGAAGTTTCTGTCCCCTGATATCCCCAGATAATCATCTTTCCGTGATTCATGCATTCATTGTCCCCTCATGACATTTTCCTGGAAAACGTTTAATCTCAGATGTTTTCTCTATTTGCCTGACGTTTTCTTCTGCTAACCTAATAGCATCATTCTAGGACATGACACCACAATGGGGTTAGTAAACGAGCTGCATACACAGAAAAACATTTCAAACAATGACAGAAGTGGCATTTTTATGTTCCACCCTGTTTTGGAATATCCACTGGACTTTCTCAGTTTATATAAGTGACCAGGAAGTATGTATATACTTCATGCAGAAATATTATTTTATGCATCCGCACTTTAACTGCATGTCTATCTAGAGCTGATTCAGAAAAAACAAACAAACAAACAAACTTTTTTTCTTGAAAAATGCTGAAGATCTGGAAAGTCACCATAGTTCTAGGATGGTGCAATGTACTAACTGGACTTGACTCAAGCATGCTAGGGGATGGTCATTTTTTTTCTCAAGGGTTTGATTGTCATTTCATAGTGAGCTCTTCAGCACGGCCACCCACCATCAGTTCTTTTAAAGGCCTAAATATAGGCATTGTAAACCACAGGCTCTAATAATATTTAATTGTTATCCCCTTGTGTTGTAATTCTATGCCAGTGAGGGGGAGGAAGAGTGGTAACTGTTATCAGCAAGTAGAGCATTTCATAACATCTTTGAGCAGACAGAAATAACTTCCTTCTAAAGTAATACAGGGACACTTTGATATACAACATATTGGTTCTTGCCGTCTGGAAGTCACTCATCACTGGAAAGACAGTTAATGACTTTCCCCAGATATGTGTTTCTTCCTGTGTCTGTCATTCTTTGAATACTTGCCTTTTGTCATCAGCTTTTAGTCATTACTCTGCAGGCTTGGATAGCGGCAAATTCCAGAGGGGGCAGAACCACAGAATATCTGAAAACGCCTGTGGCTGAACATACTGGTCGGGCTTATGAAGTGCCCGACACACCCAGGGTTCTCAAGGTATAAATTGTGTAGACACCATTTGGAAAGGAACTCACCTTAAAAAAAAAAAAAATAAGAGCACACAAGCCTGGCATCAGGATGGGGTGTTGTTTGAGGATTTAGAGTTGGTTGGTATTTATGTATTTTGGTACTGAGATAAAAGTAAGAAAACCAAATCTATTGAGGTATAATTTATATAAAATAAGCCTCAACTATTTTGACTGTTTATTTTGAAAAATACATGTTGATCTGCATAACCACCCCCCGACCTGAACAGAGAACATCTATTACCCAAAGACTGTGTCTCTTTCTGGTTCATTTCAACCCCACTTTTGGCCCCAGACAACCACTGATCTGATTTGTCCTTACTGGAGTTTGATGTGATGAGAATCTTCGACTGGGTACTCTTTGGCATGAAGCATTTGCCACATGTATGCTGTCTCATGTCTCAGTCGTCTTTTCCTTTTGATTGTTGATTATTATTTCATTGCGTGGATGTACCATGATTTATTTATACAGTCTTCTCTTAATGGGTATTTGGGTTGTTTTTGATTTGAAACTCAGACACATAAAGCTGCTATGGCGTTTCATATGCAATCCTTTCTATAGATAGATGTTTACACTGATTTTGATTAAATATCTACTAGTTTGCCATGTCCTGTGATACGTGTGTGCTTACCTTTAATTATAACTGACAAGCTAATTTCCAAGGTAGTTGTACTATTTTGCGTTCCCACCAGCAGTCTGTACTGATTCCACATACTTTCCAAATCTTGGCACTGACAACCATTTTTAACTTTAGCCATCTACTTATTTTTATGTGCTTATTGACTACCATTATATCTTCTTTTGTAAAGTGTCTGCTCTAAACTTTTACCCATCTTCATAGAGTTATTTGATCTATTACGAGTTTCAAGCGTTCTTTGTATTCTAGATAAAATTCTTGTATCAGATAAATGCATTTGAAATACTTTCTTCCTGGACATTATGATTTTTAAAAACTTTTTTTGCTGAAGTTTGTTGCATGTCTTTAAAATGTGTTAAACTTTAAGCACATGGTCAAGTTACTTGAGTTTATTTCATTTGAGGTTTGTTTTTAAGCTTTGTTATAATAGATCTAGAAAAGTCTTTATACTGTGGGCCTAATTTTGAAATGTGTGACTTTCCTGGGATTACCAAGAAAATGGTCTGGTGTTCCATGATGACTCTGCATTCTGGCAGGTAGGAACTAGAACATCTTCCAGCCCTGTGTGAAATCTGGAAATTGTTTGGCTTATATTTACCTGGTATTCAGCTTTATGCATCTTATATACACTACGTCTTAATCAACTTGGGCCATATAACAAAACACTGTGAACCGGGTGGTTTAAACACAACAGGGACTCATTTCCCATAGTTCTGGAGGTTGAGAAGTCCTAGATGAAGGTGCTAGCAAGTTGGTGTTCTCTTCTTGCATTTCCTGTGTCTTTATGGAGTAAAAAGAGAGAGTGGTGTCTCTCTTCCTGTTATAAGGACACCCATCCTCTGGACCTTATCTAACCCTAATTACCACACCAAGCAGCCTCATCTCCAAGATCCATCACACTGGGCTTAGGGCTTCAGCATATGAATTTTGAAGGCACGATATTAATATCCCTTCTCATTGATATTCTGTCCCGAAATGACAGCCACCCACGTCTTGCTGAACTTCAACCTTTATCTACTTCACTCAATAAAACCACCATACTATACTTGAAATATTCCTTGCTGTGTTGTGGTTGAGGAATTGCCACCAGCCAGGTCTGAGAGAAATCACGGGACTCATTTCATCTGATTTTTCTCTCTCAGGAATCAAAGTCCTGTGCTGCCTCTGCCTGCTCTTCTAGTGTCTGGAAACTGTTCCCTCATGCATTTCATTCAGTTTTATAGGTAGGGGGTCTTGGTTCAGGCTGTTATGACAAACTACCATAGCTTAGATGGCTTCTAAACAGCAGAGATAAGTTGTTTCTCACAGTTCTGAAGGCGGGTGCCCTTTTCTGATGGCAGAACACCAACTTCTCATTCTGTCTTCACATGGCAGGAAGAAGATAAGAAAGTTCTCTGGGGTCTGTTTTAATAGGGGAACTATTTCTATCCAACCTCATTATCTAGTTACCTCCCCAAGGCTCTGTCTCCTAATGTGTGTCTGTCAAGTAAGATATCACATTGGGGGGTTGGGACTTCAACATGTGGATTAGGGGGGAGCATGAACATTCAATCTATTATAGGGAGGTAAATCTGGTCCCATTTTCTCCATCAATATAGCTGTTAAGATTGGTCCCTAGATACAAGGTTTGTGATAAGCAACTGGAAAACAGAGAGTGGAACAGCAATAAGGAAAGTAGAATTGAATCTCTGTAAGACAGAGAAAATAAGAGTCTGCTCGGCACTGTTCACTAGGTAGCAGGATAGAGCTCAAGTTGACATGAAAATATTTTTCCTACTTTAGCGCTGGTACATGGAGCTAAGGAATGATTCCTGGGATGTCGGAGGAGATTTTAGTAGCCAGGCCAGCTTTCATCTGCATGGCAACCTGAGGGTCAGAATGTAGTTTGCCTAATTTTGGAGGCAAAAACAAGACAAGACAAAACAAAACAAAACAAAAAACCACCTGCCATTTGGTAGCCTGGGTAGAAGATACAACTAGTACCACAACAGAAACTTGTACCGTAGGCAAACTTAACTTAAAGCCAACATCAGCGTCAGGAAAACCATCTTGGTTTTGAAACACATGGAACTTGTCTGACTATCAGACTAGTAGGAAACGTGGCAGGACTTTTTAAAATCATATTTGGGGACCCGTGTGGTTAATAATCAAGAGGAGAAGAGAAAAGAATGTTCCAGAATGTTCTTAAGGATTAGCTTTTGAGCCATGTGTGATCCATTTCCCAGGAGTTCTGAACCAATTAATGTGAAGCTTCTTGCACAAAGAAATTCTGCCAATAAGAGCTTCAACATAGAGATACAATTAACATGCCTTTTACTCATAACTTGTGTCTTTGAAGAACATCCAGTGCCTATTTGCTGCAAAAATGTCATCAAATACTCTGAAAGGTGCTAGAATATGTGGCAGGAGCTCAGATGTGCCAATATGCCCATAACTTTTTGGAAGAATAATTTTTTTTTTCAAATGTCACTGTGTACTTATTTCCTATTACTGCCAGAACAAATTATCATTGCCTTGTTGGCTTAAAAACAAAACACATGGATTATCTTGGATTTCTAGGAAGTCAGATGTCCTACAATCTAGGCATCAGCGGGATTGTATATCTTCTGGAAGTTCTAGGTGAGAATTCTTTTCTCTGTCTTCTCCAGCTTCTAGAGGCAACCCATATTCCTTGGCTTGTGGCTTTGTTCTTATGTCAATTTGACCTCAGCTTGCATCATCACATCTTCCATTCTTACTGTCACTCTTCAACCTTCTAAGGATCCTTGTGGTTGAGGATAATCTCCTTATACCAAGATCCTTCATATATCAATATCACATTTGTAAAGACTCCTTTTGATGTGTAAGGTATTATAGTCTTAGGTTCCAGAAATTATGACATGAACATATCTAGGAAGCATTATTGTGCCTGGAATTTTTTTCACAAGATGTTTTCCATGCTTTCCATATTTGGAGCATGTTGTGGTCCAAATGTTTGTGCCCCTGAAATTCGTATGATGGAAGCCTACCCCTCAATGTGACGGTATTAGGAGGTGGGTGACTTTGGCAGATAATTAGGTCACAAGGGTGGAATATTTGTGAATAGGCTCAGACAGCGCTCTTGTCCATGTGAGGACAGCAATGATAAACTGGCCACCTGAGATCCAGAAGAAGGCCTTCACCAGAACCCGACCATGCTGGCCTTCTGAAGTTGGACTTCCACCATTGAGAAGGTGGAGAAATGAACTTCTGTTCTTTGTAAGTCACCCAGTGTATAATATTCTGCCATTGTATCCTGCAAGCACTGAGACGGGGAATTAGCATTTGAAGGATATGTCTACCTGTGGGTGATTAAAAGTCAACCTTCGTCCTTACATGGTACATATGAGACATCACCTCGGGCTTCCAAGTTCTCAAGTAAGACATTAGTCTTTATGAATTATATCCGAGGCAGCCTGGAGGGTACCACTTTGCCTTTTAAAACTACTCAAAACATGTGCCATGCTGTCATATATATCCCAACAAACTACGAAAATGTAGGCTAGTGAGATGCAATAACAACATTCACAATGACACAGCTCTCTCGGAGCATCCAGGAAGGAATTTATCACTCTCTTCTATGATGCCTACCAACGACAAAAACGAGCCTGTGCTTACAGGGTGAGAAATCTTACATTTTCCTGCGTTTTTGGCCTAGATCACAGGGCGTGTCCGGCGCCTGGTTTTAATGATTATTTTAATGGTCTTTTAAGCCACAGGCTTAGATTGCTCCTCTCTCTTGCCAGTTTTTACTTGTCTCTAATGTCTCACCAGCCCTGTTCTTCAAATCCAACCCGGCAGAAACAGAGCTTTGCCTGGTGAGCTGTGCAGTAACAAGGGAATCACTGGCCTTACGTAAACGACACTAGCATTCAAGGCTGTGAAAGGAGATGGAAATAATTAGACATTTTCTGACCCTTAGGCCTCAGTATTCTCAGAGACCACTCATTTTGGTATATACTTTAGAAATTGGAAGATCTTTAAAGTGGTATTAATCGCTTTTATCATGATATTAATAATAAGTATTGAACTGAAGACTTACTATGTGCGAATCTCATCACTGAGCATACTGGGATAAAAGATAGTAATAGATAGTGTGCAGACTGCCAAGCAATACACACACAGATAAATATATCTGCACACATACATATACGCTGTATGCACATATTTTTATTACATGTATAAGAAGTTAAGTATACCCATGTTTAAAGAGCAGCCTTTTGAATTGATATTTTGATTCTTTTTATTTGAAGGAATAGTTGAAGACAAAATCTAATTTCCACTCAAGAACTTTCTAGCATTTGCTAGAAAGCATTTGTTCTTTAAAATGAACAGATAAGTTAGGGCCCTCCGAAGTATCCTTAATACTCCTTGTCCCTCAATGATTTTTTCCATTTTTGAATTTCTATGACATCCAAATGACTTAATGCTACCTAATACTTAGGTTTGAGATTTATAGACACTGCTAATGTTTGTTCATCATAGATCTGAGAAATTTCCTTCTCTCTTTGGGGTGTGTGTGAGGGAGAGAGAGCGTGCACGAGAAAGAGAGAGACAGAGAGAGAGAGGGAGAGGGAGAGAGAGAGAGAGAGTGTGTGTGTAAGGCCCTGTTGAAACTTCTGAGCAGTAAGAGTGCTCTGTATGGTGATGAAAGATATGGGTATAGAAGAGACTGTTTATGAAGGATTCATACTGACTTTTTCCACTTGGGTTTACTTGGTTAGTAGCAAAGGGCAGCTTGAGACCTAAGGAGATAACTCTGGCTACCTGTGGAGGCTCCTAGCCCACATTTGATGAAGTCTCATTTATTTAGGAATACAGATTATTCAAATGTGGAAAGGAGAATCTTTCTTTCTTTCCTCTTTTACCCTTCCTTGGGGTATGAGTCTTGAAACACACTCCCACACTTACCCTAAAATCCCCTTAATCATCCAGTTAAAAGTTTCTTGAGCGACCTCACGTATTTTCAATGGCTTTGATGTCGCTGTGACCGTTCATACAGAAGTTATTTTCGTTGATGAAATTTGACTCTCTGGAAAGCCCCGTTCCTCTTTTCCTCTTTAAAATGTGCCCATCATGACTAAGACAGTATGTTAAGGCAATTAAAAAAAAAAAAAACCCATGTCTTACAAACATTTTAAATCTGCTAAATGATATCTTAGGGATGTAGCTTTTGTGTCTCACTGTAGGCACCTGCCTGGTGAAGGCACCACAAAGAATAAGGTTTGTAAATAGCATTTTTATTTATCATGAAAGCATTTTTAAGGGGACAAAAATCTCTCATGCGTTTATAACAGTATTACAACTATTTTTTCTTTTCGTTCCTTTACATATCTCTGTTAGTTGAAAGAAGCAGAAATGAGTACCTGAATTCAACGGCTGTTTGACGGCTTTCTTTTATTATTGTCATTTCCTTTTTCTTCCACACAATCTAGTAAAGAATCTAGATAAAAATAACCCATGTGATTAGCTTCTCCCGTCTCCACTCTCCTTGGTGAGGATGCATTTATCACTATCACATCTCCTCCCCTTTCTCCTCCTCTTTCATCCCTGCTGTTTCCTTTTCTCTTTCTTCTTTCTCTCCTTCCATCTTTTCCAGACACTGCCAAATGTTTCCATGAATTATCTTGTATAGCCTTTATTACCACTCTACATGTCAGTACTATCCCATTTCAGCATAAAAAACTGAAGCTTCAGGAAAGCAAGACATATGCCCAATGTCAAAAGCTAGAAGTGGTTAAAACAGGGTTAAATCCAGCGTAAGTTTTTAGTAGCCTCTAAATTCCTACCGATTGCATTCATTCACTCATCATTATTGAAATTTCGAGTGAGTTACTAATGACTGAATAAATAACAACTCTTTATGATTTTAGTTATTCTTTCATTCCACAAACATGTATTTAATTCCTCATTATATTTCAGGAGCTATGCTGGGTTCTTAGACCCCAAGAATAAGACACAATATCTATGCTCAGAGATGTTTCTATGTGTGTGATGTATGCACATGCGTGTGTGTTTAGTGGGGTGCCAAATAAACAAATAATTACCCTGTCCCATTTACTGGGTGATCAGTGATATAGTAGAGACATTTACAAAGTGTCACTTAATTATTAAGGAAGTACAACTCTGGAAAATTAAATAAGGATTTATAAGGAAGTGACAACTGGCCTGTATTTTGAAGGAGAAATTCCAATTCACAAATGGAAAAGATAGGAATAACTTTCAAGGTTATAAAAAGTTTGTTCAGGTTGATAAGGGAATAAAAAGAAGATTAGGTTGGCAGGAACACAGGGGTACTGTGGGCTCATGGGGAGATAATGGTAGAAAGAGTTGGGGGTAGGATGGGAGAGACAGCATTCCCCCCAGAGGGCAAGAGGGAGTTAAGGAGGGAGGTTTAAAGTCTTTTTTATTTTTTATTTTTTTTTAAATAATTTTAATGAAATATTTTTAAAAAACTAACTATTCAACAATTACTAATGATGTGCTTATTATTGGCAGGGATTTTAGAAAACAGTGGATGGGTAGATTATAAACATGGATAAGATATTCAGGAAATGCACTCGTTTGTGGGAAAATTGATATGTGTTTAAAAACTTAGGAAAATACATGGTAAGTTGATCTGCCATGAATTTTATGCATGTGCTGCAGAGACATGGAACAACGGAGAGATGTGTGACAGGAAAGAGGAGAAGGGAAGAAAGAACCAGAAAGATATATTCGCTTCCATTTCACTAAAAATTATTTCCTCCAAGCACAAAAGTAAACATAAAGCTAATTATTAGGAAAGAAATACTTGCACCCCAGTGAAGCAAACTTGTGCTTAGAACAGGTTTATTCCATTAAGGATAAATATGACCTATATTCTTTATTCCATTATTACTCAAGGTTCCTGGATGGAATTGACCCAACGCCATTGTCCCTTGAGACAATCAAATTCTCCTTTGAAAAGACAGGCAGAGATTTATGTCATACATTTCCAGTCTACACACAACAGTCGGAATCCAAAGGATGCAGAGAAAGACAGGAGGCTGTTAAACTGAGCTGCTCCCTCTACGCATGATCCCGGAGCTCCACTTGGAAAAGCCTCATAAATGGTGTCCTGCTGGTGCAGTCTTTAAACATAAATATCACAAAATCCTTGGCTGATTTTTTTTTCTTTTTGGTCTATTGTAATCTTCTGTGCCTGTGGCTCCAGCCTTTGACATCAGCTTCTGTAAAAACAACTAAATATTACTGTTAAACTAAGGATTCTTCTTTCAGCCCCAAAGTCTAATGATGCTGTGCTTACTTAGGCAAAAAAAGTCACCCCAAAGCTGGTGAGGCTTGATCTGGAGTTGTCAAAAGGCCAGGATCAATAAAATGATTTGTAACTATATGGCGTAAAGGCAGGCCTAAAGACTTATGCTTTGCGTTCCACCTTATTCATTATGTTTCAAAGGATGGTCAGTTCTGTTACGGAGAGATTGCAGAAATAGGAAGACTTTTTGCCTCACCTCAACTTCTATTTTTAGAGGAGAGATTTAGAATGTTCTGGAAAATAATGATGAAATGACCTGTGTGTTAGCTGCCATGTCCTTACTAACCAAAGCATTTGTAAGTTAGGTGAAAAGATGGTTTCCAGGGATGGTTATGTGTATATGGGAACCCATAAGGAAAACGGGTAATCTTCCAATACTACCACTCTACCGAAGGACTCAGGAGACCTTCCCCTGCCCGTCTCCACAGGGGATCAGTGTCTGACCACACGTAGCAGGTTGTCAGCAGGGAGAGGGCAATCAGGCTTTTTACCTCATGCTTAACTGCATTACTATGAACATTTTCAACATTATTACATTTTTTTGAGAATAAAGGTGATTATGGAAATAGCACCTATTTGGAGTGGAAGGACTTCAAAAGAAATTGAGTGAAAATTGAGAAGGGACACAAAAAAGGGGTCTTCAAAGGGGATGGGATGAAAACCTGGGCTGCAGAACCAGGAATTCTGGAGGGTCCATAAGAATGTGGGTATGATGTAACCTAGGTAACCAATAACCAATAGAAAGAGACAATAATCAATGACTAATGGAAAAGGGCACTCATGCCTGGCAGTGGAGGGAGACCAATGGAAGATTTACACCCTATTTCAAAGAAGTATTTATACCTCCACACCACCCTTGTGTCCATTTCTCTCTCACCTTCTCTCCTTCATGGGAGGGACCCACTTCCAGCTCTCTTTGGGAGTGCTTTAAACTTTCTCTCTGTTCTTCCTAAGTAAAATTTCTCTTTCTTACTTGTGTAGGCTACTTTTGATTTCCGTGCTGCCTGTGATGCTCCAGTTTTGTTTTCAGTTTTCATTCATTTCTGCGTTCAATTATCACCATGCTTCCGTTAAACTTTCCAGCTCAGCTGAGTAATAGAAGTAGGTCACCCGGGTTTGGGACACTGGGATACAGGAACCTCAACAGAAATATCTCTGTGAAGTAACAACACATTTTTTTTTTTCTTCCAAAAGGAATGGGACTCCACCAATTTTGAAAGAACAAAAAGATTTAATTTTGGATCTTAGTGAAAGCACATGAGTTCAAGTTTCCTTGAAATGTGGTGTATCTTATTACGCTAAAAGATGGCGTGGTGGCACGTCACTCCAAAATACGGAAACCACGGGCGATTGTAAAGAAATGGTGTCTGTGAACACACTCAACAGATAAGCAGAGGAGTAGAGTGAACCTTGAAACCCGAGGGCCTGGCTGAGTGGCCTTGTGTAGTCTAAACCATCTCTCCACCTCTGTTTTCTAATTCTACAACTTGGGCATTGTAACTTCTGACTTATCTTCCCATGGAAGCGTGCGTTGAAGAGTTAATTCTCCAAATGCAGATGCAACTATGTCTAAATGAAAACTAACATAAAGTATCATCGTCTTCACAAAAAGTTCTTTGCCTGAAAATTGTGTGGGATCGAAGCCTCAGAGTTTCAGTAGCCAGTGGCAAATTCTAAAGAATATTTTAGACAATTTCCTCAGTGACTCAGTCTCTTAGGCCCATGTCAGAATAAAATGGGTGGGGGAGGAATGCTTTTGTAGTAAATTTATTTTTATGGAAGCAGCCAAATCACTTGGCCCTCTGAGCCTTTAGGAAAGCAATAATAACAAGCCAGGCTGCCAATTCACTGCAGGGGACTCTGGAAGGTAGAAGAAAAATTTCAAAAACTTATACACATGAACACACACACACAGTTTTGAACCATGGTTCAGGTAAGAAACTAAAGATAGCACCTTGTAGGTATGTAAAGAATGGGGGGGGGGATAGCCCAGTCTAGATGTTATGTGCACAAAAGGGCAGTGTGTGGCAATTTTGATTAATGTATTGACTTTGATTTCTTAGTTTCAATACTTATCTGTAGTAATTCGCTGAAAACCAAGCAAGCAAACAAAAAGCTCAATTAATTTTTTGCTTCCATTTAGATAATCAGAAAAGCCACAATTTCTCTGCCTCTGAGTAATTATATCTCTAAGTCTTTGCTGCCTCCGTGTTTTCTGACATAACTAAACTCTTTTAAAGTCCTTGTTAGTTGAACACAGCTAAGAAACTTCAGAAAAGCTCAAGTTGTCCCTCTTAGAGGACTGTTTCTCTTCATCTGTGATCCACCACTGGGGGGTTAGGAATATATCAGTGTTAACATGAGTGACTGGGACTTGAAATAATCCCATGGTGGACGTTTTTCCTTATTACTTTTTTCTCGTGGTAGTTCATAGCAGAAGTTGTAACTCTGCAAAGGCAGGAATTAAATCTTTATTTTCTTTGCCTTAATTCACTCAGGGCTCAAAACTGATAAGTTCTGGAATGATTTCGAGTAGGAAAAAAAATATTAATGAATTAATGTCATTAAGCCTTTAAAGCCTTTGAAAATATCACAAGGGACTTTGCTGAATATATCACTTTGTTCCAAAGAATTCACAGTGTAACAGTAGGAGAGTGAAAGTGAAATATTTTAAAAATATGAGAAAGAAAACATCAAGAGTATGGACCAGGAAGAGCTTTGTTGATTGATTGAAAAGGAAGGAAGGAGAGAAGTCCAAGCAAAAGACTAAATAAAATAGAACTGGATATCACCCAGGCTTCCATTCCTGAATTGCTCTAAGAGATAGTTTTGTGATATGCAATATTCACACGCACCTTGTTTTCTGTCAGTCCTGTCTAAAGCAGTTTCCATACACAAGTCAGTATTTATATTTTGGACAAAGACAATAGTAAAAAATATGATTTAGACAATTTTCATGAAGTGGAATAGGGTCATTACATCTGCTTACATGTATTACAGTTTTTCTCCTTTTTTAGCTCATAATAAAATTGTACTTCCTTGCCGTTTTGCAGTTTAAGCCCTGAAATGGGAGTGCATGTGCCATGCAGCATGGCTGTGCAAAAATTTTAAGAGCCAGGCATGCTACTGTTTCTTCCCTTGCCTGGGTGGTCATAGCAGCCCAGGTTTGAAGGGGGTTAATATGCAAACTAGCCTACATCTCTGTTTGAAGGTTAATATGCAAATTACCCTGCCAACCATTACTCCATATAATATGGAGGATGAGCAAAAAAAAAAAAAAAAAGATATATGCATTTTTATTCTATTCAGCCGCTGAGTGATGGAATTGTTTATTACTGAATGATAATCCAGCTGATCCTTACTGGTACAGTTTCCCATGGAAGGTTCTGATTCTTTGAAGACCCTTGCCTACTAACATGTAAGATACTGGTTCATCTGAAGTGGTTCTACATCTCAGTGGGTTCTGTAAAATACAATTTATATCTGGCTGAGAAGTTGAGGGAAATCATAAGAATTGTTTCATTAACTGAGCAAGAACAAATCTGAGCAACTCCTTTAAATAGCCAACCCCTGCTTGTTTTGATTAATTACTGATCACCTGTGTGTGATTTGTCTCCTTCTACCCTTAGTTTAGGAAGGACCGTAGACTGACCCTCGTCCAGAGGCACCTTCTGGATGACACGTAAAATAAGGATGGAGCAATGGTGTGTTTAGAGATGCTCAGCTCTACGCGGCACCTTTGACCTCAGGCCACCACATGACCCACATCCAGTCCAAGAACAATTAGCTCACCAGCCTGTATTGGTGGGTCCTCAGCTCTTGTTTTCTTGATTTCAGCAACTTGGGCATGGAGATTACACTCTGATATCCTGAACCAGAGTCTATATATGCAAAACATTTTCACTCTCTGGGAGCTTTTCACTTGATTTCATATTTTCGAAAGGGATTTTTTTTTCTGTTGCTTTTACTCGCTTTGTTTGTTTAGCATAGTTCTTTAATGAGATAATTCTACTCTTGCTTTTAGAGATCAGAATATGGTAGATGAAAAACTAGGTGAGGGGTTGGGGAAACAAAAAAGCAGAATACATTTCTGTTTGACGTCAGATTGCTTAAGGACGGACACAGCCCTACCCTTTAATCCCTATAACTGACCACAAGACAACGATTAATATTTGTAATATTGTAAGTGGGTGGGAAAAGAGTGTAAAATACACTATATAAATCATGGAACCAATTAAACATGTGTGTAGGGTTGGGGAAGGGTAAGATCACCAAGAGTAGATGTTCTCATTATTTTTCTTTCATCTCTTTCAGAATGAAACAGTAGGAGTAGACAAGATTGAATCTCTTTGTTTTTTATTGATCTACTTAATAAAATTTTGGTGCTGAGGTTTCTTCCAGGTTGCTCTATGTTAATTGTTTGCTGGACAACTATTTTTCATGACTAATATGCAAAAGAACACTTTGTTCAGGACATGGCACTCTTCTCAGGGAGATAATGTAACAGAAGCATTTGACATGCTTTGCAGACAAAAAACTCTTCACTTCTATTTCTCCAATGGTCAAAAAGTAGCTCAGTCTTTGTTAGGCACCTTCTGTCCTAACACAGAGTTTGAGGTTATGTGAGAAAACAACACAAATTAAAGCTCCTGCCATAGAGAACTTAGAATTTCACATAGAAGATGGGGATTCTGTGTGCCTTGAAAGGTGATAAACTCACGATGGATTTGATGTTTAGTTGTCTTAGAAGTTTAAGAGGAATCTGAAGCTTCAGTTCCACTTTTTAACAAAAAGGGACTAGCATTGCCTTTTTATCTAGCCCACATGTTCCATGTACACCATAAAATGTTGTATGACTAAAATAGATTTTATATTTAAAAACACATACAAGATTAATGTGAAAGTGATGAGACGGCTGTATTAGAAAAAGCAAGGTTTTAAAAATATCATGAAGAAGAGTCTCTGTGCTTTGTGAAGCAACTTTGTCACCTTCAGGATTCCTATAAGGTGAATATTAGTTTGCTTGAATTATCCCAAAGCTCTCTGAGAGAATGATCCATTTTTGTTCTCCATTTCTCTTCCTCTTTGAGCACTTGGGAGTGTTCAAAAGCTTTGTTTTCAATATCAGAAATCCTTTCTTCTGCTTAGTCCATTCTATTACTGAGGGATTCTACTGTATTTCTCAGATCTTTGAGGGCTGCAAATTCTTGGGTCAGTGTGTCAAAATCTTTGGTGATTTTGTCTTTGAATTCATTGAATTCTTGATGTACTCAGTCTTACTATGAAACCAATTTATAGCTTTCTTATGAAAGCTATCACCCAATTATAGCCCAAGAAGTAGGGGAAAAGAGAGAGGGAGGGGAAGGGAGGGGAGGGAGAGGATGGGTGGAGGGAGAATAGTTGGTGGGACCACACCTACAGTGCATCTTACAAGGGTACATGTGAAATTTACTAGGTGTAGAATAGAAATGTCTTAATACGATAACTAAGAAAATTTCATGAAGGCTATGTTGACCAGTTTGATGAAAGCATTTCAGATTGTGTACAAAACCAGCACATTATACTCCATGATTGCGTTAATGTACATAGCAATGATTTAATAAAAAAAAAGTGACAAAAAAAAAGAAAAGAAAAGGAGAGGTTTATAAACAGGACTATAAATTCAAAGGCTATCAGATTCGCTCAGAAGTGAGGAGCTAAAATGCAATTTTAGGGTTATGGAATGGGAAGGGATAGAGGGACATGTGAGACACAGTAATGCTTCCATAATTTGAAAGATTTGGTAAAGAACTATAAAAGACCAGAAAAACTGTTCTATCGTGATCAATGACCTGGCTCGGAAGGGGGTGCTTCTGGGGTGACAGTAGGGATGATGAGTTTCGTGTTAGACACATCGGGTTTAGGCAGTGGAAACCTAGACAGGTTGAATAGGTTTGTAATGTAATTGAAAACACTTCATAGGAGCTTAGGACAGGGTTAATTTAAAGTAATGAATGACGTTTGTGACTAAGAGCCCCTCCCCAAGAATGAAATGCCTATATTTCCAGTATGCTTAGAGATACATTAGAGATATTTTAAAAAATATAAGAGACCACAATGAGTAAGAGGATTACTATAAATTGAAAGTTTGACTAATATGGACAGTTTTAAGGAAAAAAACCCCCACAAGTTATATAGTTCAATTCATAAAAAGTACAGATATGTATAAATTAATATTAAATCAGCAATTATATTAACAAATAAAAGTATTCAGTAGCTTTTCTCCAAATAAAACCAAACCCAGATAGTTCTTCAGACAAATTTTATCACATATTAAGGGATTAAAAATCAAGTGTACAGAACAAAAGCCATATATATATATATATATATGGAATGAAACAGAAGTAAATCTATTCATTTCAATTCAAGAACATTGAAAGGATCTTCATTAGCAAACCTTCTGTTTAATATTGATTTAATGGTCCAAAATGAAGGAGTTAACTTAAAAAGAAAATGGCATAAGGATATAAGACTTGTTATTAACATTTGATATGATTGTCTCCTAGAAGAAATCCGTAGACTTGACGAAGAGTTAGCATTTATAAAAATTTAGTAAGTTTTCCAGATAAATGCTTGATGTACAGAAATCATTAGCATTTTCATATGCCTGGAATAAACTTTGAGCAAACAGATGAATAATGTATCTAAAAATAAATATAGAAAATGCTAACTACATGACAAAATATACCATGTTGGATGAACTCAATTATGAAGTAAAATGCTTGGATTATCTCCAAATTATGTATTAAATTAATTATAAAATCCCAGCATAGTTTATCATGAAATTTGACAAGCAGTTCCTAAAAATTATATGGAAGACCAAAGGCCCAAAATAGAAATAGACAATTTTGAAAAAGATAGCAAAAATTCTCACTAATTATGGGAATATAAATTGGCATCATCATCTTGTAGAATAAAATAGCAATAACCAGTGAAGCTGATATCTTATGTGTGCTCTGACCCAGAAATTCTACTTGAGATGTATAATTAGAAAAAATCATGTATATGCCTTCAAGAAAAAAATATTTTTCAAAGATTCATTTCAAAATTATTAATAGTAAAGAGTCTAGAAGAAAAACTCTCAAATTTCAATAATGAGGATAATGAACAAATTATGAAATATTTATAAAACATCATAGAACATACAATGAATGAAATAGAGCTATGTATACCAACATGGGTCAATCCAAAAAGTATTATGATGGGGTTTTTACAAATCAAAAGGGTGCATACATTTCCATAGTGTTAAAACACACAAAACTACTATATGTATTTTTTTGTTCTGTGCTGCCATCACAAATTACTACATAGTGACTTAAAACAACAAACATTTTAATTTTAATTTGTAAGCCAGAAATCCGGTATACATCTCACCTAACTAAAATCAAGGCATTGGAAGATTTTGGTCCTTTCTAAGTGGAGACACTGAGTTTTGTTTTGTTTATTTTGTTTTTTCATAAATTTTGGTTGCTCCTTGAGCAAAGTCCCTGATTTCTGGTTGACACTGAAGGTCATTCCCAGCTCCTAGATGCACTTCTTTCCATGACTCAGGGACAGTAGTTTCCATCTTCAAAGCCAAGAATGGCAGTTTGGGTCTTTCTTGTGTCATATTTCTCTAATCCAGCCTTTCTTTTTCACTTTTAAGGAAATGTGTGTTTTGGTTTGGGCCAACTCACATAATCTGTGATAATCTCTCCACCTCAAGATCCTTTATCTTAATCCCATCTGCTAAATCCCTTTTTCCATGGAAGATAACAAATTCACTAGTCCTGAAGATGAAGATAAGAATATCTTTGCGGGTTATGTTTCTCCATATACACTGTATACTTTTCATGGACCAATGCACATAGGTAATAAAATTGTAACAACATGCATGGTAATAATTGGTACCAAATTCTGGATTTTGGTTACCACTAGATTGAGAAACAGAGAAACTGGAGTAGGATGAAATTCAGAGAGAACCTAATTTTTCTTCCTTATTTACTATTAAAAGAATGAACTTGAAACTAACTGTAACAATGCTAAGTTTTGATCAAATTAACTAAAGGAAAGGACACTGTATTTTTTAATCATACCATTTATGAGTACATTTGATAATTTCATAATCATCAAATAATAATATCATATTCATAGATGACCTCAATAATGTAAAGGGTACATTACATTAATTACATTACATTTCATAATTATCAAATAATAATACCATGTTCATAGATGAACTACATTATTGTAAGGGGTGCCCTTTTTAAAAGGGTAAAAAGAAAAGAAGAAAGACTTATGTAAAGAGTCAATAAAATATTTTGGTGAGGTGGATATTTAGATAATTACAAATAAGTCAACTATGATGCTAAGGCCAACACTTCAAATTCAACAACGTGGTAGAAGGGATTTTAAGCAGCGAGTGATAGAGAGATGTTGACATTAGGGACCTAAAACAATATAGAAAGACTCCGAGCAATCATGATGAGTTTATAAGGGAATACAATGTTGAATTAACAAACAGCTAGCAGAGTGGATGGTCAACTGCAAGAAATAGTAGTAGGCATTTGAAAGTGAGCTCAGAACAGTCACTACAAGGAACGTGCTTGAAAGTGGTTGAAAGGAACAGACCAGAGCAGCTGTAAACAAGATCAACCAAGTCAGGATGACCTACGTTGACAGTATTTTGTGACTTTCCTTAACACTCTTTGGAAGCCTACTAGTTTAAACACAGGGGGAAACATGAATTATCATGGTGCAAATTTTATGAACGAGAGACATAGGGGTGGTGGGTTCTGAAATTGTTAGAGAAGAAAAGCATTGTAATAGGTGACTATGGGCTTCAGAGTAAGTAGAGAGTTTAAAAATCCAAGATCTTGGGAAAATAAGAGGCTGGGAGCACAAATTAGATGAGCCCAGACTTGAGGTTATAGGAAGAGCAGTATGCAAGTTGAATAGTCTTATCAGATGTGAAGGAATAAGATG
>NW_003852413.1:9747739-9748768 GCF_000181295.1 Otolemur garnettii
GAAGAGACTTGTCTAATATCACACAGAGGCAGAACCCGGAGTGGAGTCAAGGTCTTGTAATTTGTAGCCTAGGGTCCTTGTCTAGTGCTCCACACTGTAGTCTAGAAATAAAGGAGCCCTGGGTTTTTACCTTTTTAGGATGGAGCCAGAGATCCTGATGTGATCGGTTTTCTATATGAACATGTTTAAAATGAATCCTTCTACACATGGCTAGCAAATGAAGGGACATTTCCTGCTGTTCCAAGAGGTCGTGATGGGTGGGAATGACACCATTAACTGATGGTTTATTGCTTCGGGGAAATATTTGGACATCCTGTTTGCTTGATCAGCAGCTAAACCCCAGGTTGCTGCTTTGACCTTGGTTCACCCAGAAGATTATTTCTATAAACTTGAAAACCGAAACCAAGTAAGATCACATACACAAAAGAAGTCCAAGGGAAGAAAGTCAAATCTTTTGTTTATCTCCAGGGTGTGAACGCCTGCCAAAGACTATACTACTGTTCCCTCTCTGGAAACAAGGTGATTTGCATTTCTCCTGGGTTTTTGTTCCTGATTAACTATGTAAATAACTTTATTCAACAAAGCCTCCTTTTCCCCTTCAATGTTGACCTTTCAAGCCCCTTACTGATGTTGGTGAGAATTAAAAAAAGGAACATTAAACATCAGAAGTTTGGAGACTACGTAGAGGTCTAGAGGAAAATGTCATATCAAAGAATAGTAGTTTAAAATAAACAGAGTTTTATTAACAATTGTGTTTTTTTCAATTGCTGGTCATAATGATCTTCCGGCTTGATAAATAACTATTTGGAGTCTAACTCCCGGCCGCTCCCTGCAGTTCACAGCACATAAATGTGAATGATAACAACCATTAGAAATATATCTCTTCGGATTCACGTGTTGCAGTCAGGCTGAGGCCCTCGAAATCGGATAGGGCCCCCTTCTATTGGCATCGAGAGCTTTAGAGTCTACAGAGCTCTTGAACATGTTGTCCTTTTTGTTTGTCATGAATTATTTCTCCAAATATTACTG
>NW_003852413.1:9750184-9756441 GCF_000181295.1 Otolemur garnettii
AAGCAAAGGGACCACTGAGATTTACCGTCCCCGGGTTCCTTTTAGTGCAGTAAAGCTGGGCTAAAATAACACAAACCGCACTGCTTACTAATTTTTCAGACCAATATTTGGGTATAATTTGTGTGCTTTATAGGCCTGGAAAGCCCACAAGAGGCCACAAATTGCTGACGTAACTGTCTTTGAATTTAACAAAGCCCATTACCACGTCAGAGAGGAGGATGGGTGGACAGCTGAAGGGGGCAGGTTTCCTAGGCTCCCAAAGGGGTTTTTCACTGCAGCTACTGAAATAATAAACTCCCTCGATTTTTGGCACCAGCCAGAGTAGTTTTAACAGTTCGCTTCTAATCGCAGATAATTCTTTTTTTATTATGTCATTTTAGATGCTGTTATTACACACACAGCAAATGTTGCCGTGTTACTGAAAACTGTAAACTAATATCAGCCCTAACAAAAGTGAAACTGTCTGTGGACTTGGGTTTGAAGGCAGGGGCGCGAGTGTGCACGCCTGCGGCTGTGTGTGTGTGTGTGTGTGTGTGTGTTTATATTCCAGTCTACCCTTCCTTCGTTTTCAGAATAGACTTTTTCATGTCTGGAGTCTGAACTCAACTTTCTCTCTCCTCCTGTTCCAATGAACAGCAGTGAAGAGCTTCCTCATTATCGTCACTGCAAATTTTAGTGTAAGTTCTGGAGTAGGGAGAGCTCGCTCAACTAAATTTCATGCATTTCCCAGCAATAGAGATGAAGGCCCTGTGGTCTGGACAGGAAGTGAAAACAAGTTGTTTCGTCTCTAGACAAGGCAACTCCTTTTGGTTGAGAATAGAAAAGGAAAAAGTTGAGACAAAATGCACTTGGTGATTCCCGAGGGATTTTTAGTCTGAGAGAACGTGCTTAGTATAATCTCAAGGGGCAAATATGGACCCCTAGACCAAAATATTTCCTCTGTCTCTTATTTCTCATTTGGGTTGCTCCAATTAATTTTTACATTTTAATTTTTATCCGAGAATAATGTAAACTCATAGAAAAGCTTCAAGAGAAAATTCATATCTACCTATAGCATTTTATCACCAATCCACCAATGATTACCATTTTATCACATATAATTTATCATGATCTATCTGCCAATCATATTTTCTTTTATTTAACCATTTGAGAGTGAGTTACGGGAACTCTTTCCCCTTTACCTCAAAATTCTAAAGTGTTTGTTTCCTAAGAACCTTCGTGTCATGATTACAGAGCAATGGGGGCCGAATCAAGATTTTTAAAAAAATTATTGATACTGTTATTTACAAAGCTCGTTCACATCTTATCACTTGTTCTAGTAAAATCCTTACAGTAATTTCTCCTATCTCTGGATCCAATCCAAGGTTACACACTAGATTTAGTTTTTATTGGACAAAAACATCTGACACATGCCCATTTAACACGCCATGATATTAAGTCATTGCTGTACAGATGTTCCCTGAATAACACCTTGGGGTCCTCCCTATGCCCATCTCCTTTTTCTTCTTGAATGTAATAATAACAGCAAATAAAGAAAACCAATAGAAGATCTTGGGAAATTTCTTTTTTTTTTTAATTAAATGATAGCTGTATACATTAATGCAAACATAGGGTACAGTGTAGTGTTTTCATATACAATTTGAAATAGTTTCATCAAACTGGTTAACATAGACTTTGTGTCATTTACTTGGTTATTGTGTTAAAACATTTATACTCTAGTTCTAGAAAAGTTCACTTGTACCCTTGTTAGACAGACCATATAGGTGATCTTTCCAGTCACCCTCCCTCCACCCATCCGCCCTCCACCCCTCCCCTCCCCCACCCCCTCCCCATATTCTTAAGCAAGAATTAAGTTGTAGCTTTCATTTGAGAACCATAAATTAATTTCATAATAGGGCTGTGTACATTGGATACTTTTTCTTCCATTCTTGTGATACTTTGCTAAGAAGAACATTTTCCAGGGAAATCTCTGTGATTACGTTCTCTAAAAAATTACCTTTGAAAGCTGATGCTTATGCATGAGAGATTTGAAATGAACGGTGCAAAAGATTATGAACCTTGCCTTCCAACTCATGGGGCCGCTGTAGGATACGCATGGAATAATGATAGGTAGATACGCTCTGCAAAAACTTGCACAGCAGGACACTCAAAGCACAGAATACTGCCCCATAGCGCTTCTCCTGGCTGGGAGGCGATCCATGGGCTGGGGGGAGAATCCAACCTTAACTTGCAAACTAGGAGCCAAAAGAGAATGGCGAGATGTTGAACAAAGGGAAAGGTGAAGCCTACAGCCAAGCAAACTGTCTGAAAAAGCACCAAAGAAGGCAATAAAAACAAAGGTGTGAGAATGTACTGACATGGAGAGTCACTGTGTATGTATCATGTATTTATTTTTGTAAATATATGCTGTTGGATGTGTATAATTATCTTGTGTTTGAATTATGAAAAATAAGTGTTCATGCTCATTTGCCTTCTTGAAGTTTTACAAAAAATAATATGTTTACTTTTAATGTTGAAAAATCATTGCATATAGGGATAGATAAACACAGACATAGATATATCTACAAACAAGAACAAAAATCACAGCTATGGTGAAGTGATGGAAGTTGCTTTTGAGACAGCAGCCCTGTGACTGGTGAAAGCTCAGAAGGACAGATTAGTTCAGACCGATTCCTGGTGAGATTCCCCGAAGGGCTGGGATGTGTGGCCCCTGCAATGAGGTTGGAGGGAACCACCAGAGATACTAAAGCATGATGAATGGGGCTCTGGTATATAAAAAGTGACTTCTCTCAGGAGAACTCCTTCTGCTCAGGAGTTCAGCACAAGCCTGAGCAGTAGGACAACCCTATCTCTACTAAACATAGAATAGTTAGCTGGGTGTTGTGGCAGGCACCTATAGTCCCAGCTTCTTGGGAGGCTGAGGCAGGAGGATCACTTGAACGCAGGAGTCTGAGGTTTCTGTGTGCTAAGCTGGCACCATGGCACTGTAGCCTGGGCAACATGATGAAACTCTGTCTCAAAATAAATAAATAAATAAGAAAAACCACACCTGAATCATCACACTCCCTACATATTCAACTACACAAAGATTCTTTTTGGACTCCATTGGGAGACTCCAATCGAGGATGTAGGAATTGAGTTTGGCTTGTAGAGAATTTTTCTGTTTGCTGACTCAATTGTAAATAATATATGTTTCATCATGGATCAAATCACCATTTTCAGGACTACCAAATCATGATGCTAAAAAATGAGCAGGTCAAGGATTCTTTAAAATTTCATTATTAATTTTTGTCCTCTTTTTTTTTCTTGGCTAGAATCAGGAAGGCTGTGTCCTTAGCCACATTTCTGCCAGCACCATCTGCCAAACTACAGTGAAAGTGTGTCTGTTTCTCTGGATAATTTCTGGGCGTTGGAAAGCAGACATATATACCTCAAATCATTTCTTTCTGAAATCCAGGTACTGTGAAGTGTTGGTGTCATGGTGTTCTTGTTTCTACACTTGAATTTCAAGTTCTCAGTGGCAGATGAATGATACAGTAGTGTGAGGAGCATGGCTGCAGAGCTCTAGTAATAACAGCCTGGTTACACATCATCAAGGCGAGTGCTGATGCCTGAATAAAACTCAGTAGTTTACAGGAAGGAACCAGCAAGTTTGGGATGAGGTCCCTGTGGTCTATTCTCTCTCTACTTTACACCAATCTTCTTGCTGGTGCAAAGGGAAAGAAAAGTATTGTAGACAAAAGAAAGAGAATACAGTGAAAGAAGATGTCGTAAATGCCACCCTCAGAGTCCCCCAGACTTTGTGATCCACAAATACAGTTGTCTTTCTAAGCCATTCTCATCTGAATGTTGGCTGCATGGGAAAGAGAGTCTGTCTTTCTTTCCTTCTGTCTGTCTTTCTAAGCCATTCTGTCTTCTTGTTGGCTGAATGGGAAAGAGAGTCTGAGTTTTGAGATCACCCAAGAGATCCTGGCAAGACAGGCACAGCCACTGGGTGGGAGAGGATGTGTGGAAGCCTGACTCTTGGAGGATCTTACAGGAGAGTTGCCTAGAATCTGGAAATCAGGGACATTGTCATTTGTAATTTTAAGATTCCAGCCATATAAAACCTGCCCTTCTTAGTTATAGCTAATAGGTCTTGAATGTCTCCTGTATGGCAGATACAACGCTTTTAGTAACCTATGAAAAATAATATTATCCTTGCATTACACGGGAAGAGACTGATGCTCAAATTTAAGTGGCAAACAGAAAAAAGCTACATGCTTTGAAGCTACCTCTTTCTGACCTCAGTTCCTTTTTCTTTTCCCTAAATAGATGTACAGCTATTTTATTCACCACTGATTACCTTCCGTATTTGCTTGATCAAATATTTCTGATCCATCAAATGATATCCATGTGCTTACCTCTGTGACAAAGAAGGCAATCTTTGACATCACTGACGATCTTTAAAAATCCCTTCTTATTATTTACCACCAAATCCTCAAATGTCCCACCTGCCCAGCACGTCCCATCCTTAGCACCATCTTCCTTTCTGAAGCAGATGGCATAGATGCCTGACCTCTTCAATTTCCCTTGCTTTCGTTCCAAATCAATATATCTGCTTTTCCTGTCTCACTCATACACACATAGACATTTATGCTAACAATGAGATGATAGAATGAGTTATGCCTTTACTCACACACAAGATCTGATATAACTGAGGGTTTCCATGGAGATATAAATATTAATTCCTGGGCTGCTTCTAATGGTGGGAATTTGAGCCCGCGTGGCAAATTGTAGGCATATTATAGAATGGATGGGTTCATATTACATCATGAGTTGCAACTTTTCTCGTCTCCACCACTGCCATGATTAGCAGTTTCTATGAAGCACCCACACATAGGATCTGTATTGAATCCATTCCACACAGAGGCAATCATGTTTTTCCAGTCCATTAACCAACTTTTAGGCAGCATATATGTGTCATTGATCAATCACAGGCAACCAACTTTATTGGGCTTTAGTAGTTTCATCTGTCAATGAGAGATTTGGACCACGTGGTCCCACAGATCCTTTCCTAGTACATCATTTTGTAAGAATAACATTTCTGTAATACTTACAATCTATATATTTTCAATGCATGTCCAGTTAGCTCATCAAGGTATTTTGTAAGAAGCTGCCTGATACTGCTGGAGCCCTTTGAGCACTTCCCCCAAACCATTTTCTGTTCGTTCTCTATCAGGAAATAATATTCTGCCAAGTATAAAAGGAACATGAGCCTCCAAAAGGGGCTGAGATTGTGGAGTCTCAAAGCTCAGATGGATGTGAACTTAGCCAAATATGTTGTCCCTTCTCTGCTCTGCTGTGTTGCCAGCTGGTACAGTTGTTTCAGCTTTACTGTTTAAAGTTTCCTTTTGGGCTAATAAATATTTCTAAAATATTGTATTGCTTTAGAGCTCACACTATGGCAATGTAAATCAATTCCCACCTCTATCATATAATGTATGTGATTTTTACCCCTACAAAAATTCCATCAAGATATTACAGGCCTTATATTGGCTAATAATAGACTATGGTGGTGGTCTGCTGGAAATAACTATGGGTGGGATTCGGGAGAGAGAAATTGTCATCACATACATTGAATTCATGGAAGAGATGGAAGTTGTTGTTTGGTGTTTCCTAGCTGGGAATGGATGAACTTCACATATTCTAGGGAGCTGTAGGTCAAGTTAACAGTTCTTCATGTTCTTTCCCAGTGGAGGGGAAAGAAGGCATCTCTTGGGAAAGGAAAGTCTAGGAAGTAAAAAAGACCAGAAGCTTATCCTTAGAAGTTGTTGAGACAAAGCTGGGTAACTGAGAAATTGTGGACTTTAACTTCTATGATAACTAAGAATTTACTGCCCCTGCCTGCAAACTGCATGCCCCAATAAGCAGTAAAATAATGTGTCTGTCTGCCATAATCATTTTATAAATATTAATGCAGCTTTGAGAAATTGGGACCTAATTTTAAGTGTTGCATTATATTTGTAAGTGCATATTTTAATTATGGCCATAAAACATTGATTAGTTAAAATTTGCTGCTGTTTTGTGAGTTGGGAGCCAGACATGTTTGTAACAGGGAGCTGTGTCTGAGGTATGCTATTTTAAGGCAAGGAAATGAGCTGAGAGTCAGTCAACTGAGAGACCATTTGAATGGTTTATGAGAGTGTATAATGTCAGAATTGAACATGGTTTGTCCATGCAACTCAGGTGCACTGGGTCTCCAACTCTGGCCTGCT
>NW_003852413.1:9757503-9761832 GCF_000181295.1 Otolemur garnettii
TTTTTTGAGACAGAGTCTCACTTTGTTGTCCCTCATAGAGTGCCATGGCATCACAGCTCACAGCAAGCTCAAACTCTTGGGCATAAGTGATTCTCTTGCCTCAGCCTCCCAAATAACTGGGACTCGAGGCGCCCGCCACAATGCTTGGCTATTTTTGATATTGTGGTTGTCATTGTTGTTTAGCAGGCCTGGACTGAGTTCGACCCACCAGCCCCAGGGGAATGTGGCCAGCACCCTAACCACTTAGCTATGGGCGCTGAGCCTACAATTTAAAAAATGTTAAAGGGACACACATACATGTAAACAAACACAAAAGATGAAGACTTATACCACTAAGGGGGGAATAAAAGTTATTCTAATTTTATGCAGGCGGCTTTTATTATACTTCTTCTAGAATAAATATATCTTACTTTAAAATGAGAATAAAAAATAGCTCTATTATTTAAAAAGGACAAAATAGTTATCAGAGTAAAGAGTGAGTTGGCTGAAGGGTTGCTGCAGAGACATGGTCAGTCTTGCTACAGTTGTTTCTCTAGATTCTTTGCATGTTTTTTGAGTTCTTCTGTTTATATACTATAGCGATGAAAGGTAAGGCTAAGAAGAATGTGTTTTATACTACTCCCAAATCCCTCTCCCCACACAAAATCGGAGAGCATCACCAATTTTAGTAGTCCATGGCCCTACGAGTTTCAACACTCAATTTTTTTTTTTTAATCCATGTTTAAACATTGTACAGGGTAAAACACAGGACATTGCAGCAACAGCCATGTAACCCCATGTGCAGTTACAGAAAAGAACCATATTTCTCAGAGACCCAGTGATTTCAGGGTGGGAGTTAGGGTCTCAATTTCAGGAAGGTCTCTGACCTCTTGTACATCTTTAAGAACAGGAGGGAGTGGCTGGTACTTTGAGGAGGAGCTGGTATTCTTTCTGTGAGACATAACATTTTGAAGTGGGAAAGAAATGGAAATTTATGTTAGTAGTGGTTGGGAGCTGGGCAGAGTGCATCATGATCTGAAAAAAAATGGGCAATGTGTTAAAAACGAATATGCTAGCTATATGCATCAAAAATAGCAGTGATTTTTTTTCTTTTTTTGCAGTTTTTGACCAGGGTCGGGTTTGAACCCACCACCTCAGGCATATGGGGCCAGCGCCCTACTCCTTTGAGCCACAGGTGCTGCCTGAGCAATGATTTATTTAAAAATCCTTAAATAAATATTACTGTCTACAATTAGCAAATATGTGGGAAGTAGCTTTCGTCCTCTCAATTCACTCCTAGTTGTCTGTCTAACATAACCTTAGCTCATTTTGAAAGTGATTCTGCTGCATTATTTGTGACAAGTTGACAGCTCTCTGCCAATAGCTAGCGCAGACATGCTGTGTTCACATGTAACACAAGCTGACACTGTCACCAAACCGAGAGTCCTCTGTCTCATGAGAGTTTGTAAATCTGGAAATAGTGACAGATGTCAACTCCCCCGGAGATGACAAATTTAGCTTTCTATGATACAAATCTGAAAAGTTGCTGTTTTGTTGGTTTGTGGTAAAGAGTCGCGCTGATTAGAGTTTAGGGAACAGAACAGTAGCCTCCCCCACTCCCGGGGCTCAAGGAGAGGTGAGGACGGTGTCAGTGATCTAGTCACTACTCCCTCATGTTGGATCTAATTTGGGAGGCGTGGAATTAGGCCTGAGGAAATTCCAGGTGCCCTTGGGGAAGCTGAGGGTGCTGACTCAGAAACCAAAGAGAGATAGAGTGAAATCCCCATTTCAGGCGTTGGAAGACTCATTCTTCTTTAGTTTTAATTTGGTTCAAGTAAAACAGGAATGGGCTCAGCGCTCAAGTAACTTGAATAAATCTGAACTGAATGTTAAGGGTCATGATAAGGTAAAGTAAATAAAGAGAACAAACATGTCTCACTGATGGTCTGTGACATTAAGAGATCAAAGTGGTTTTACTATTCTCTTCAAAAGTTTCCTGTAATGTATGATTATGGCAGTTAAAGAATAGACTTGAAAAAAACTCCAATAGATAGAGATTTGTCAGAGATTGGTATCATTCAAGTCATCTGGGTTTAGCCTCCAAAATCCCTGGTACTTTGAAAAATATCCTTAGAGAACTTTTTTCTCAGGCTGAAGACACTTAGCTAATGTCTCACGAGAATCCAAAGACTCACCCCTCAACTCAGTACCTTGAATTCTATTCTTTTCGATGGCTGGTGATTCAAGGTTGCCCTTCCTGTGCTCAGGAGCTGACTTTTAGCGATGAGGCCATCCATCAGGTTCAAGGTTTCTTTTCAAAGTGCACAGGAAACTGGAAAGCAGATTCAAATCTCATAAATGTATAATTTGTACATTATCACCTATTGAAATGTAGAGACATGTTAAAATTGTAATTTAAAATTGATGAGTTGCCTGAAATTTAGGGTTTGCGACATATGATACTGAGGTCCGATAACCAGGTAAGTGCCTGAGTGAAACGGGCTCCACTCACCACCTGGGGCAAAGGTATTTACAAAGTTCTGTCTTGGATCTGTGATATGGGTAAGTAAAACCATAAACCAGAAATCATTAGTGGGTAGGTGGAGTGCATACCTGAAATAGTCCATAGGCACGGGGAGATCCACAAACACAGAAATCACTGAGTCCTCTTCACCAGGGAAGATTGTTGGCTGGTTGTTCACATGATTTGAAAGACATGGGGAGATGGTGGTGATTCCGCTATTGCTTTCTCCCCTAGGCTAAGCTACAAATGTTCGAAATCCCCAGCTCCCATAACACCCTGGTCTTGTTCTTTTCAAGGAAGAGAAAAGAGGGTGGATTTGCATTAGACTCTTTCTACCAGAATTTCCAGTTGAAAATTTCTATCAAGTTAACACATACTCTTAGTGGGGAGTCACTGTGAGATGCTGAAGATCTACCTTAAACATCCTTTCCATTCTGGGTTTTTTTTTTTTTTCTTTAAAAAAGCTTCTTTTTGTTTGAGGGAAGGGCTAGGCTAGAACATGTCCAGAACAATTAGGGTGCCATTTTAGAACAGATTTACCAAAATTTCAAATTAATTCAATTTATTGTGGTCACCTATTTAAGAGAGAGAATGCTTTCTCTAGACAAATAGGGTAGAAATACGAACACCACTTTGATCCAGAAGGTGGGAGTCTCTATAAGCATGATTCCTGTGTTAAAAAGAGAAATCTTTTTCCATGTGTATGGTATAGCCATAATTTCCAAAAAGGGATATAGCTTAGAAAATAATTGAAACTTTGAGAATTGAAATTATATCATGTATAGGTTCATAATCAGAACATTTGACACGTATGAGGAGGTTTCATTAGGTGGAAGGGGCAAAAACAAAGGTATGCCTTCTTTTAAATTGTTTTATATTATTCTCCAATTAGAACAAAATGGATAAGAGGAAATATGACTGCCGGATTAAAAAAATTACATTGAAAAATCTATACATATTGAAGACAGAAGTGTGCAAGATTACCTTGCTAAATCATCCTTTTCTCCCTTGAAAGGCTTCAGACTTGTTTTTTAATTTAATACAGGGACTATATATACACAGTAACACCAAGTTTTTAACAGCTATATTTTCTCCCTTTGCTATCATAATTATGGTCTCATTAAGATTCCAATAAAAAGTCAAGGAAAACTTTTTTTTTCAAAGGAAAACAGAAGTACCCACAGTGTCTCTCTACCAACATGCTATGCTTTTAAAATATTTGCATTTGGAATTCCTCACTGCAAATATTCTCCAACCAAAGGTAAATATAACACTTAGATTACTCCCAGAAGAACATTCCTTCTGCTATTAATACCCTCAATTCAAATCCTTTTGCGAGTCTGTATAATTTTACTGTATGTACTTTATCCTGCAGTTTGGCAGGCTGTGTTAGGAACGAGATGCATCAGAAATGAATAGAAAGAGGCATGTCTTGCCTCAGCAAATAATTTTTTCTTTGGGTTTTCCATTTTATAAAATAGTCCATTTGCAATATCAGATTCATGAAGACAGAGTCTTCAGTTAGAGAAGAGTAAAGATAGGCCTGGCCAAAGGAAAACACCAGGCATACATGCATTAAATCTGTTTCAGCTTTCAGTAGATTACATTAAATTAGGAAAAGTAAACATACGTATTGAGCTTCCCCCATTTTTTTTTTAAACGGGCTATCTTCTCACAGTTGACAGGTACGACCTTCCCCTCGTGGCCAGTGATGCGTTATGTCTTGGGGTCTTTAAACGTCTTGCTCTGGAATCAGCAGATCCTCATGTTGTTCTATGAAGTTTTCCTTTCTAATTGCAGGTTGTTTACTTGTTGGTCCATTACCC
>NW_003852413.1:9762046-9764272 GCF_000181295.1 Otolemur garnettii
TTTGCAGAAAAATAAAGAATGTAGTAATAATGAGAACATGGGTAGTATTTTCCAGAGACGTTTCCAATGCAATGACCTAGGGCAAGACCAAGATGGTTAAAGCTTTGCAAAGTGAATGAAAGTAAGGAAATATAGTCAGTAAACAAATCTTTTTCTTATTTATTTATATATATATAGTATATATATAAATTATATATATTATAAATTGTAATTATATACACACACACACACACACACACACACACATAGTAGCTGGGACCACAGGCACCTGCCAGAATGCCTGGCTATTTTTTTGTTGCAGTTTGGCCTGGGTCAGGTTTGAACCTACCACCCTTGGTACATGGGGTCAGCACTCTATCCAACAAGCCATAGGCACTGCCCCTAAATCTTTTTTTTTAGACAGAGTCTCAAGCTATTGCCCTGGGTAGAGTGCCATGACATCACAGCTCATAGCAACCTCCAACTCTTGGGCTCAATTGATCCTCTTGCTTCAGTTTTTCTATTTTTAGTAGAAGACAGGGTCTTGCTTTTGCTCAGACTGGTCTCGAACCTGTGAGCTCAAGCAATCCACCCACCTCAGCCTCCCAGAGGGGTAGGATTACAGGCATGAGCCATCGCACCTGGCCACAAATCTGTCTAAAAGGAAGAGGAGAGATATGGAGAAGGGGGAGGATTTTAGTTTTAGTTTTTCAGTGATGGATGACATATTTTGTGAGTTGGGCTATCAAAGAGAAGGGGTTGGCAGAGAGGGAAAAATGGATGATCATAATTAAATAAGATTTCAGATGACGAAAAAGGCAAGGGTCAGAATACATAGGAGAAAATAGGATAATAACATGTGGTTTGTTTTCTGACTTCACATTTACCATAGATTAGTATTTTATCTGTGAATATTGCATAAATTCATTATTTACCTATATATATACACACGTACAATTTAATCCTTGCTGATTTGTTCAGTTCCAATCTTTCTGATTAGGTTTCAGTATCAGTACCAGAGGAAGAAAGATATGATACAAAGGTGGGTAAGAAGAAAAACTATTAATCAGAATGTACATGGGAAGGAGTTTTTACCCAATATCCTTTTTTTTTTCCCTAAGCCCAAGTGAGTTAATTCATCTTCCAGGAGGAAGGATTATAATAGGGATAGGAAGGTGGGATAAGAGATTTTGAAGACTAGAAATGTTTCAAATGATCACTGTCAGGTCTGAGGAAGAATGATTTTCCTGGAATATATTTCCGCAAATGGGATGACTGAGTTAAATTTAAGATATTTTTATGGTTTTTTATAAGCATTGCCAATTTTTCCTTCCAGAAGAATTTCGCGATTTGTCCAGCATCCAACTCAAAATGAGATGGGATTACCTGAGCCAGCTCCTTGGGGGTTGGTCTTTGCTTTGCTGACTTCCTTTTCTTTCTTACTCACGACTCTCCCTCCAGCACACAGGTCTTGGGTTTCCTCCAACCTTTGCCTTTAATCCACCTCAAGGCTTAACCTTACTCTCCTCTCTGACTAGGTGCTTAGAAGTCATCTCCTTAAAGGGTCATTCCTTGAAGGTTTCCATGTGAAATGGCCCCAGTCCTCAGCCCAATCACTTCCTGCCCCTTTGTTTGATTTTCTCTATAGTTCTTGTCTTTATACAAAGTAAGTTATTTACTTGTAACTTACTAGTTGTTTTCTTTCTTCCGGTAAAATACAAGTTCGAAGGAATGAGGACTTGGTCAAATTAAGCACCATCTTTTCAGCTGCTTGAAAAATGTTTGACACAGATCAGACCATCATTTTTAATAAATAAATGAATGAATAGAAAATAATTAATTTTCCTTTGAGTAGACACCTAATAGTGGAATTGCTGGATCAAATGGTGGTCTACACTTTTAGTTCTTTAATGCTCTGCATTCTATTTTCCCATAGGGGTTGTACTAGTTTGTGGTCCAAAGCATTGGATAAGCATTTTTTTCCCTCTGAATCCACACCAGCATCTGTTGGTTTTTGGCTTTTTCATAGTGGCCATTCTGGCGGGGTATCTGACAGGTGATATCTCATTGTGGTTATAATTTGCACACATCAATATATTATTGATTTGCATCAATATATAATCTTGATGATTAGTGATGTTGATGAGGTTGAACACTTTTTTATATGTTTGATGGTCTTTGTCTATCTTCTTTTGAAAAAAGTGTGCCCATGGCTTTTGTTCATTTTTTGATGAGATTCTTTTTTTT